>NC_052044.1:958356-979085 GCF_015832195.1 Motacilla alba alba | reverse complement strand
ATCCCCGACCCCTCCTTTTCCCCAGCTCGCCCTCCCCGTGCCCACCTTGTATCCGCACTTGTCGATGACCTCCAGGATGTGGGGGGGCAGCGAGGAGTCCTTCCAGGAGCGGATGGGGTTGGGGATCTTGCCCCCCTTGGTGGTGATGCTGTAATCCTCGCGGAAGATGCGCCAGTCCCTGTCCGTCATCTCGTCCAGCTTCTTCTGCGACCAGTGGCGGTCGTCCCAGCGCTGCTTGGCCTCCTTCTTCCGCAGCTTCCGCAGCCGCGCCCTGGGCCACGGGGAGGGAGGGGAGAGGGAGAGGGAGAGGGGAGAGGGAGAGGGAAAGGGGAGAGGGAGACGGAAAGGGAGAGAAAGAGGGAGAGGGAAAGGGGAGTGGGAAAGGGGAGAGGGATTGGTGGGAAAGGGGAGAGGGAGAGGCAGGGGGGTTGGGGGGGAAAGGGAGAGGGAAAGGGAAAGGGGAAAAGGGAAGGGGGAAAAGGGAAAGGGGAAAAGGGAAGGGGGAAAAGGGAAGGGGGAAAAGGGAAGGGGGAAAAGGGAAGGGGGAAAAGGGAAAGGGGAAAAGGGAAAGGGGAAAAGGGAAGGGGGAAAAGGGAAGGGGGAAAAGGGAAGGGGAAAAGGGAAGGGGGAAAAGGGAAGGGGGAAAAGGGAAGGGGGAAAAGGGAAGGGGGAAAAGGGAAGGGGGAAAAGGGAAGGGGGAAAAGGGAAGGGGGAAAAGGGAAGGGGGAAAAGGGAAGGGGGAAAGTGGAGAGGGGAGAGGGAAAAGGGGAGAGGGGAAAGAGATGGGGAAAGGGAGAGGGATGGGGAAAAGGGGATGAAGGAAAAAGGAAAGGGATGGGGAAGGGGATGAGGAAAGGGAGAGGGGGAAAGGGGAGAGGGAGAGGAAAAGGGGACGGGGGAAAAGGGAGAGGGATGGGGAAAAGGGGATGAGGGAAAAGAGAATGGGGGAAAAGGGAAAGCAGGATGGAGAGAAAGTGATAGGAAACAGGAGATGAGGGATAAAGGAATGGGGAAAGTGGGATGGGGAAAGCAGAATAAAGGAAAAGGGAATGGGGGAAATTGGAGAGGGAAAGGGGATGGGAGAAATGGAGACAAAGACAGGCAGATGAGGGAGGGGAATGAGGGCAGGGCAAGGAAAGGGATGGCAAAAGGGAATGAGGAAGGTGAGGAAGGGGAAGGAGAAAGTGGATAAGGCTCACCCTGTGCCTCTAGAACCTTTCTGCCAATTTCCTGCAGGACCTGCTGCAGCCCAGCTCCACATCCCAACCAAACTAAGCCAGCCATGACCCCACACACCCCTCAGCACCCTCCCAGCTCCCCCAAAACCTCACTCCTCCTGCTCCTTCTCCTCCAGCGTCCTCCTCTTCTCCATCAGGTCGCCGTAGAACCGCGACTGCTCCCGTTTCTGCTGCTTCAGGTCGATGCCAGCGATGAAGCCGCGGCCCAGCAGCTGCACCTGGTGCCTCTCCTTGTACCTGGAGCAGGGCGGGAGCTTCAGGGGCAGGCCTTGCACCCTGCAGGGACAGCCCCCAGCCCTAGGGGTTGCACTCACAGGGGGTTGTAGTCGATGGACGTGTCCTCTGACGCATCCCACTCGAACACGAACTTGCGGTCGTTGAGGTGCCGCGTGCGCCGCCGCTTCTTCACCCCGCCCAGGTACCGCTCCTGCAGGACCCCAGGCTCAGTGGGACACCCCCGATCTTCCCCCCCGGCCCCATCGGAACAGCCCCCAGCCCCACCTTGATGGCGTGGAGCTCTTTGCTCTTGTCCTTCTCCTCCCGGATCTTCTGCCTGCCCTCCTCGTCCTCAGTGCCGTTGGTCTCCCGCTCCATGCGCTCGCGGCGCTCCCGGCGCTCGCGCTCCTGGGGGTCTTCTGGGGAGCAGGGGAAGGGGCTCAGAGCCAGCCCCCACCCTCAGGGCTGGCTGAGGGGCTCCAGGGATGAATCCTTACCCAGCATCTTCCTGCCCATCTCCTGGAACTGTTTCCTCTTCTTCCTCTCCTCCTCCAGCAGCCGCTGCCGCTCCTCCACCTCCTGCTGCCGCCGCCGCAGGGCCTCGGCCTCGCGCTCCGCCTTGGACAGGAACTTGGGCTGGCACGGGAGAGAGGAAACGTCACACTGGGCCTGCCTGCCACCCCCCCTGCTGCTGGGGGTCCCCTCAGCCTTCTCTGCTCCTTCCCGGGCCCCCCAAGCCTCCCTTCTCCCTCCTGGGTTCCTCCTCTCCCTCTCTGGATGCCCCACCAGACCTATCCACTCCCTGCCAGGGCTCTCTCTGCTCCCTCCCTGTGTCCTCCTTTCCCTCCTAGGGTCTCCTCTGTGCCTCTCACTCTTCCCTGTTCCCTCCCAAGGTCCTTCTGCTCCCTCCTGGGGGTCCAGCAGGCCTCCCCCATCTCCACAGCCCCCCGTGTGCCCTCCCAAGTCCCCCAGCCCTCCGTGCTCCATCCCGTGATCCCTCCCAGTGGCCCCCGGCACTCTCTGCTTCCTTCTGGGGGTCCCTCTGCATCCCCAAGTTTCTCAACCCTCTCTGTTCCCTCCTGGGGTCCCCACAAACATCCACACCCCCCAGCAGAGGGAAGAGGCTCCCGCTCCTTCTCCCACCTTGGCTTCTGCCTCCTCTTCTGCCTTCTTCTTCGCCAGCAGCTCCTCCAAGGACAGCGGCTGCGCCTGCAAGCGACAGCAGATGTCAGCACCACTCCCGGGGACCTGAACGCCCCGGAGCCACTCCCACAACCACCTCACCTTCTCCTTCTTCAGGGCATTTTCCTCCTCTTCCTCCGCTTTCCGTGCCTCCCGATCCTTCCGAGACTTGGAGTCCTTCCCCCTGCCCGGGGACAAACTTCCGAGGAAAACAGCGCCGGGAATAAGACACAGAGCACAGCCCTGGGGGATCCCCGACCTCCAGGGGGTTTAGGGGACAGCGGGAACCCCACAAAAAAAAAGACAGGACCCACCTGGAGCGCTTGCGGTCCTTGTCACGCCGGTGCCCATCCTTGTCCCTGTCCCGCTCCTTCTTGCCGCGCTCCCGCTCCCGCTCCTTGTGCCGCCGATCCCTGAGGAACAGGGGGGGGTCACGGCCCGGCAGGGGGGTCCCAGCCCCGCAGGGGGGTCACAGCACGGCCCCACAGCCCTCAGCCCCCCTCCGTGGGGCTGCGCGGTGCGTTTGGCTCGCCAGTTTGGGATTTGGCTCGCCAGTTTGGGATTTGGCTCGCCAGTTTGGGATTTGGCTAGCTGTGAGATTTCCTGGCCGAGGCAGCGGCGGGCTCAGCGCTGCCCAGTCCCCCAGGGCACTCAATCCTGCTGCGAGGGTCAGGAGGAAGGCAGAGCAGGCTCGAAACTTTAAAAGGGAGCCTCTTTATACCCTCTCCAGAATAAATAAACACCGTTAGAAACTTTTCTTTATACCCTCCTTAAAACGGTATTAAAAACCTTTTTATTAACAGGAACTAAAAGAAAGCGTGACAAGAACCACAACAAAACCCTCACAACGCTTCTCCTCCCCTCACAACCTTTTTTTTTTTCCCGCTAACGAAGCCCTCAGAGCTCCTCCCGACCCGCAAGGAGCCCCGGACCTCACCTCTCCGTGGACTTGGAGCGGGACCGGGAGCGAGAGCGGCTCCGGCGCCGCTCCCGGGATCGGTGGCGCTTCCGCTCCTTGGCCGGGGGGGAGCCCTTGCGCTCCCGTTCCCGCTCCCGTTCCCGCTCCGGAGACCGGGAACGTTTCCTCTCCTCCTTCACCGGGGATGCATCCCGATCTTTCTTGTCCGCCACTTCTCCGGCCATCTGCGGGGAGGGGGGACACCGGGAGGGTCACGGGGGGGGCACCGGGAGGGTCACGGGGGGACACCGGGAGGGAAGGGGCTCAGGAGGGACAGAGGAGGGTTGTGAGAGCCGGGGGGGGGCACAGAGGGACCCCAAGAAGGAGTGGGGAGGTCTGAGAGCCCACCAGGAGGAAATGGGGAGACGTCAAAGGATCCGGGGAGGGGACAGAGAGACGCCGAAAAGCTGGGGGACCCCGGGGTGAGAGAAAAGGGACCCCCAGGAGGGAGAGGGGACCCCGGCATGAGCGAAAAGGGACCCCCAGGAGGGAGAGGGGACCCCGGGATGAGCGAAAAGGGACCCTCAGGAAAGGGGAGAAAGAAAAGGGACCATCAGGAGGAAATGGGGAACCCAGAGAGAGCGCAAAGGGACCCTCAGGAGGGAGAGGGGACCCTGGGAGGGCGCAAAGGGAGCCTCAGGAGGGAGGAGGAGGCCTGGGGGACCCCCGAGAGGGCACAGAGGAACCCCCGGAAGGAGCGTGAAGGGCTGGGGGACCCCGAGGAGAGAGCGCAGAGGGAAGGGAAGACCCCGAGAGGGCACAGGGAGCCCCGGAGGTGGGTGCGGGGAGCCCCGGGGGAGCCCGGAAAGGCTCCGGGAGGCCCGGGGGACGCGGCGCAACGGCGCTCCGGGCCCTGCCGCTGGTGCCCAGTACGGGGGCTCTGCCCGGTGCCGCGGCGCCAGGGCTCCGCAGCCCCTGGGCCCCTCGCTCGCTCGCTGCAGTGCCCCCTCGGCTCGCTCCCGCCGGTCCCCGCTCACCGCCGCTGCCCCGCGTTCAGCGCCGCCGCTCCGCCGCCGCCGCCGCCGCCATGTCTACGGGCCCGCGGGGCATGGCGGGACGGCGCGGGACTACAGCTCCCGGCAGCCCCCGCGCCGCTGGACTACAGCTCCCAGCGTCCCCCGCGCGCTCCCGGCGCCCCTGCGCGGTCGGAGCACCGCCGCGCCCCGGGATCCTTCCGCCGCGCGGCGACTCCCCCCCTCCCCACGGCAAAGAGTCCCCCGGGACGGTGTCGCCGTGTCCCTGAGCCCCCCCACGGCCCGCAGGCACCGCCTGCTTACCCAAATGGAGCCCCCGGGGCCGTGCCCCACCGCCCAGAGCACCACGAAGCCTGGAGGGACCCTCCCGAGTCAGTGTCCCCCATGTCCCTGCACACCCCAAAGCCCACGGGGACACCCCCCAGGTGCACCCCAGAATCACCGGGGACCCCCAGATCAGCGTCCCTGCAGGAGCCCCACCCCCCCATTCACAAGGCAGGGGGGTCCCAGGCAGAGCTTGGGGGCAGAAGAGGTGGGGGGGACCCTTTTGGCACCCCCCAAAAGAAACCCCACCCCAGGACTGTGCCGCACCCCAAAACTCCCGACAGGCTCCAAACCCCGGGATCCCACCCCCCCTCCCCAAAGCACAGGGCCAGGCAGGGCTGCACATAGGTTAGGTGTTATATTTCTGATAATAAATAAGCTTTTTAATAACACGGACATGGGACAGAGACACCCCACCCCACCCCCCAAAACACGGTCCAGAAAACAGCCCCCCGCCCCCCTCCCCGCCCCACAGGGTCCCCCAGGGCCAAGCAGCAGATGAGGGGTGCGGGGAAGGGGGAGAGAACAGGATGAGTCCATGGATGAGTCCCGTGATGCGCACCCCAAACCCCACAGGGATCCCCAGGACCGCGCCCCTGTGTCCCCCAAACCCCACAGGGACCATCCCAGGTGATGTCCCCAGGGTCCTGAGCACCCCAAACCCCACAGGGACCCCTCTGGGTTGGTGTCCCCAGGGTCCTGTGCACCCCAAACCCCACAGGGACCCCTCTGAGTTGATGTCCCCAGGGTCTGTGCACCCCAAACCCCACAGGGTCCATCCCAGGTGATGTCCCCAGGATTTTGTGCACCCCAAACCCCCCAAGGACCCCCCTGGGTTGATGTCCCTGAGGGTGTGAGCACCCCAAACCCCCCAGGGATTGATGTCACCAGGGTCCTGAGCACCCCAAACCCCCCAGGGACCATCCCAGGTGATGTCATCAGGGTTTTGTGCACCCCAAACCCCGCAGGGATTGATGTCCCCAGGGTCCTGCGCACTCCAAACCCCGCAGGGATTGATGTCCCCAGGGTCCTGCGCACCCCAAACCCCGCAGGGACCCCCTCAGGGTTGGGAACCGGGTGAAGACACCCCCAGACCCCCCCCTCCCAGGCTGCGGGGCTGGCAGGGCAATGGTGCCAGGGAAGGGCAGTACCCCCCAACCCTCCTTTAGAAGGGGGGGGGGCATCTCCACAGCCCTGCCAAGCCCCCCCACCTCATTCCGGGGGCTTGGGGGGGGGGCCCAAAATGGGTGGGGGGGGAGAGGGGTCACTCCTTTCCCCTCCCCCCCTCACATGACGGAGCAGCTTTTTGCTTTCTCCTTCTTGAAGGTGGAGGAGATGAGCTCGGAGCGGCTGGGGAGGTGCAGGAGGCGCTTGGAGAGGCTGCGCGGGGGGCTGCGGGGCGGCTGCGGGGGGGCCCGGCTCAGGCACAGCCCGGCCACGCTCCGGAAGATGCTGTGCACGCTCTTCTCCGAGGTGAAAGCCGAGCACTCCAGGTAAGCCTCGGCTCCCAGCTGCCGGGCGGCTGCGCAGCCCTGCGGGAGCACCGAGGGGCTCAGGCACGGGGACAGCCCCAAATGAGCCCCGGAAACACCGGGACACCCCCAAACCCATCCCCCAAAACACCAAACCCATGGGGACACCCCCAAACCCATCCCCATAAACACCAAACCCATGGGGACACCCCCAAACCCATCCCCATAAACACCAAACCCATCGAGACACTCCCAAATCCATCCCCATAAACACCAAACCCATGGGGACACCCCCAAACCCATCCCCACAAACACCAAACCCATGGGGACACCCCCAAACCCATCCCCATAAACACCAAACCCATCGAGACACCCCCAAACCCATCTCCATAAACACCAAACCCATCGAGACATCCCCAAACCCATCTCCATAAACACCAAACCCATCGGGACACTCCCAAACGGAGCCCCACAAACCCACCGGGTCAGCCCAGACACATTGGGATATCCCAAACTGAGCCCCAAACCCATCCCCATAAACACCAAACCCATCGAGACACCCCCAAACCCATCCCCAAAAACACCAAACCCATGGGGACACCCCCAAACCCATCCCCATAAACACCAAACCCATCGAGACACCCCCAAACCCATCTCTATAAACACCGGGACACCCCCAAACCCACCCCTATAAACCCACCGGGACAGCCCAGACACATTGGGATATCCCAAACTGAGCCCCAAACCCATCCCCATAAACACCAAACCCATCGGGACACTCCCAAATCCATTCCCATAAACACCAAACCCATGGGGACACTCCCAAACGGAGCCCCACAAACCCACCGGGTCAGCCCAGACACATTGGGATATCCCAAACTGAGCCCCAAATCCATCCCCACAAACACCAAACCCATCGAGACACCCCCAAACCCATCCCCACAAACACCAAACCCATGGGGACACCCCCAAACCCATCCCCACAAACACCAAACCCATCGGGACACTCCCAAACCCATCCCCACAAACACCAAACCCATCGGGACACACTCAAACTCATTGGGATATCCCAAACTGAGTCCCAAACCCATTGGGACACCCCCAAACTGAGCCCCAAACCCACCAGGACACCCCCAAAACCATCCCCATAAACACCAAACCCATCGGGACACCCCCAAACCCACCGGGACAGCCCAAACTCATTGGGATATCCCAAACTGAGCCCCAAACCCACGGGACACCCCCAAAGTGAGCCCCAGAAACATCGGGACACACTCAAACCCACCCCCACAAACCCACTGGGACAGCCCAGACGCATTGGGATATCCCAAACTGAGCCCCAAACCCATCGGGACACCCCCAAACTGAGCCTCACAAACC
The DNA here is from genome assembly GCF_015832195.1 of Motacilla alba alba. Lineage (NCBI taxonomy): Eukaryota > Metazoa > Chordata > Aves > Passeriformes > Motacillidae > Motacilla > Motacilla alba. Next base: position 971,341 of record NC_052044.1, on the reverse strand, counting down.
CATCAGGACAGCCCAAACTCATTGGGACACCCCAAACTGATCCCCAAAAACACCGGGACACCCCAAACTGACCCCCCAAAACACCAGGACACCCCAAAAATCACCCCCAAAACCACTGGGATCCCCAAAATGGTATCAGGCCACCGGGACACCGCAAATTGACCCCCACAAACACCAGGACCACCCCAAAAATCACCTCCTGCAAACACCAGGACCCTACCAAACCCACCTCCACATCAGACCACCGGGACACCCCAAAAATCACCCCCCAAAACACCAGGACCACCCCAAAACCACATCAGACCACTGGGACACCCCAAAAATCACCCCCAAAAACACTGGAAACCCCCAAACCATATCAGACCACTGGGACACCCCAAATTGACCCCCCAAACACCAGGACCACCCCAAAAATCACCCCCAAAAATACCAGGACCACCCCAAAACCGAATCAGACCACCGGGTCACCCCAAAAATCACCCCCAAAAACACTGGAAACCCCCAAACCGTATCAGACCACTGGGACACCCAAAACTGACCCCCCAAAACACTGGGATCCCCAAAACCATATCAGACCACCGGGACACCCCAAAAATCACCCCCAAAACCATATCAGACCACCGGGACACTCCAAACTGACCCCCCAAAACACCAGGACCACCCCAAAAATCACCCCCAAAAACACTGGGATCCCCCAAAACGGTATCAGACCTCTGGGACACCCTAATCCCACCCCCCACAACCATCGGGGCCCCCCCAGACCTGCTCGTAGGAGATGGGGGCCTGTTTCTGGTGCGAGAGCTCCAGCAGCGTGCTCAGGTCCGTCCTCAGGTCCGTCTTGCAGCCGATGAGCAGCACGCGGGTGTTGGGGCAATAATCCAGGATTTCCGTCTTCCACTGAGGGGGGTCAGGGCAGCTCTCAGGGATGGGAGACCCCCCAAAAGCCTCTCCCTGTCACCCCACGGGGGTGGTGTCTCCGTGTGCCAGCCCTGACACCACAGAGATACCCCTAGGAGCCCCACAGAGATACCCCCAGGAACCCCACAGAGATACCCCCAGGAACCCCACAGACCCCACAGAGATACCCCCAGGAACCCCACAGAGATACCCCCAGGAACCCCACAGAGATACCCCCAGGAACCCCACAGACCCCACAGAGATACCCCCAGGAACCCCACAGATCCCACAGAGATACCCCCAGGACAGTGTCCCCATGTTCCTGAACCCCCAGACCCCACAGAGATACCCCCAGGAGCCCCCCAGACCCCACAGAGATACACCCAGGAGCCCCTCAGACCCCACAGAGATACCCCCAGGACAGTGTCCCCATGTTCCTGAACCCCCAGACCCCACAGAGATACCCCCAGGAACCCCCCAGACCCCACAGAGATACCCCCAGGACAGTGTCCTCACATCCCTGAGCCCCTAGACCTCACAGGGACCCCTCGGGCAGGTGACCCCACAACTCTGAGCCCCCCAAACCCCCACAGGGACTCCCCTGGGTCAGTCTTCTTGTGTTCCTGAATCCCCCAAATCTCACAGGGACACCCCCAGACAGTGACCCCACATCTCTGAGCCCCCCAACCCCCACAGCATCAGTGTCCCCACACCTCAGAGCCCCCCAAACCCCACAGAGATCCCCCTGCGTGGGTGTCCCTGCATCCCTGAGCCCCCAAACCCCATGGGAACCCAACCTCACAGGGACCCCCTCGGGCTGGTGACCCCACATCTCTGAGACCCTCAAACCCCACAGGGACCCTCCAGGCTGGTGTCCCCACACCTGAACCCCCAAACCCCACAGGAACCCCCCCCGCATGGGTGTCCCCACAACTCTGAGCCCCCCAAACCCCCACAGGGACTCCCTTGGGTCAGTCTTCTTGTGCTCCTGAATCCCCCAAATCTCACAGGGACCCGCCCAGGCTGGTGTCCCCACATCTCCGAGCCCCCCCAAGCCCCAAAGCATCAGTGTCCCCACACCTCTGAGCCCCCCAAACCCCACAGGAACCCCCCCTGCATGGGTGTCCCCACATTCCTGAGCCCCCAATCCCCACACCATCAGTGACCCCACATCTCTGAGACCCTTAAACCCCACAGGGACCCTCCAGGCTGGTGACCCCACATCTCTGAGACCCTCAAACCCCACAGGGACCCTCCAGGCTGGTGTCCCCACACCTGAATCCCCCAAACCCCACAGGAACCCCCCCCGCATGGGTGTCCCCACATCTCGGAGCCCCCCCAAACCCCCCGAGGACACGGTCCGGGGGTCTGAGCCCCCTCCCCACCTTCTTGGCGGCGCTGTCGAGGGTCTCGGGCCGGCTGACGTCGAAGCAGAGCAGGACGGCGTCCGAGTCGCTGTAGCACAGGGGACGCACGTTGTCATAGTAGGGGGAGCCTGGGGGAAAAGGGGGGGTCACCCTCAGCCCCCCCAGCCCAGGGACATGGGAAAGGGGGTCTGGGAATGGGACACAGCCCCCCGAACGGACTGGGGGTGGGGGGCATGGGTCTAGAGACCCCAAAAAGGGACAGAGCCCCCCAAAAGGGACACAGCCCCATTCCTGCCTGGGATGGGGACACGGCTCTAGAGATCCCCAAAAGGGACACAGCCCCCCAAAACGGACACAGCCCCTAAAACAGACACAGCCCCATTCCTGCCCAGGATGGGGACACAGCTCTAGAGCCCCCCAAAAAGGACAGAACCCCCCAAAAGGGACAGAGCCCCATTCCTGCCAGGGGTGGGGGCATGGCTCTAGACGCCCCTAAGAGGGACAGGGTCCCCCAAAAGAGACAGAGCCCCTAAAACAGACACAGCCCAATTCCTGCCCGGGGTGGGGACACAGCTCTAGAGACCCCCAAAAGGGACAGAGCCCCCCAAAACAGACACAGCCCCATTCCTGCCCAGGACGGGGACACAGCTCTAGAGACCCCAAAAGGAACAGAGACCCCCAAAAGGGACAGAGCCCAATTCCTGCTTGGGCTGGGGACACGGCTCTAGAGACCGCCAGAAGGGACACAGCCCCCCAAAAGGGACACAGCCCCATTCCTGACTGGGATGGGGACATGGCTCTAGAGACTCCCAAAAGGGACACAGCCCCCAAAACAGACACAGCCCCTAAAGCAGACACAGCCCCATTCTTGTCTGGTGTGGGGACACAGCTCTAGAGCCCCCTAAGAGGGACAGGGTCCCCCAAAAGGGACACAGCCCTCCATCCTGCCCGGGGTGGGGACACAGCTCTAGAGACCCCCAAAAGGGACACAGCCCCATTCCTGCTTGGGCTGGGGGCATGCCTCTAGAGACCCCAAAAGGGACAGAGCCCCCCAAAAGGGACAGAGCCCAATTCCTGCCCAGGACGGGGACACGGCTCTAGAGCCCCCCAAAAGGGACAGCGGCCCCCAAAACAGACACAGTCCCTTTCCTGTGTGGAGTGGGGGCTCTAGAGCCCCCCAAAAGGGACAGAGGCACCCACAGCTCTAGAGCTCCCAAAACGGACACAGCTCCCCAAAAGGGACAGGCGGACACACAGCTCTAGGGCCCCCCAAAAGGGACACAGCCCCCCAAAACAGACACACAGCTCTAGAGCCCCCCAAAACAGACACAGCTCCCCTCCTGCTCAGGGTGGTGGCTCGCAGCCCTAGAGAACCCCCAAGAAGGACACAGGGACACATCTCCAGAGCACCCCAAAAGGGGGCACAGCTCCGGAACCCCCCCAAAACGCCACCTCCGTCCCCGCAGCCCATCAGCGTCGCACCGCGCCTTCGCCAGGCAGCGGGAAATGGAGCCCGCGGTGTTTATGTAACAGCCCCCCCCCGCCCCCCCATTTTGGGGAGCCCCGGCCTCACCGAGGGGTGTCGGGGTAGGGGGGGAGCCAGAGGAGGGGGTGGCACACGCTGCCATCCCCCGGGGGTCCTCGGGGACACGGAGCCACCGGCACCGCACCCGGGACTGCGGAGCGGGGGGGGGGGGGGTGCGGGAGGGGGGTCAGTGGGGTGGGGGGCTCCGGGATGTCCTATGTCCTTCCCCTCTTCCCCCCCGGCCCCCCAAAGGCCTCGGAGGGGTTTCGCAGCCCAGACGCTCCGTGCACAGAATAGCAAAGAGGCTGCGCCAGCGCATCGCCATGGCAACCGGGGACCGGCGGGGACCCCCCCACCCCCCCCCGCCGGGGGGGACACTGCAGCACCGGGCAGGGCTGCCCCGACCCCCCCCCCAACTCGTCGGGGGGTGCCCAGGGAAGGGCAACACCGGGATGTCCCCATAATCCGCCCCATTCACAGGACGCATTCGCCCCCCCGGACCCCACCCGGGGGGGTCAGCGGTGTGGGGACCCCCCCAAGGAGGGGGTTCGGCCTCCTGTGACCCCCCCCAGTGTGTCTGTGGGGTCGGTCCCTGGGGAATACCTGGGGATGACCCTACACCTGAACCCCCCCCCCCCCAGCGCGGCTACCAAGCTCCCTCTGCCGCCGCAGGGACCCCAAAACACCCCCGGCCCCCCCAAAACACCCCCAAGACCTCAACGGGGCCACCAAGGCTCCTCCCCCCCACCCGCGCTGCAGGTCCCCAAAACACCCTCGGGACCCCAAAACACCCCACTGCAGCGACCCCCCGCTCACTGCAACATCCCAACCACGACCCCCCAAAAACCCCACAGCACCTTCCCCAGCACACAACCGGATCACCCCCGGCAGGGCCGGGGCAGCCCCCGCCCCACTCCCCCGGTACCGGAGCCCCCGCCAGCCTCCCAAACATGCACGGCGCGTCTCCCCCCGGTACCGGAGGTGTCCCAGAGGCTCAGTTCCACCCGCTGCTCCTCGCTGGCCAGACACGCCGTGTAGTTCTCAAACACGGTGGGCACGTACGTCTGCAACGGCACCGAGAGCGTCAGCGCCCGGTCCCGCGCTCCACCGGTGCCCGCTGCCGGTTCCCGGTACCGCTCTGGGCTCACCTCCGGGTAGCAATCCTTGGCCAGCACCTGCAGCATGGCCGTCTTGCCGCACTGCACGTCCCCCACCAGCACCAGCTTGCACCGGGCCGGTGCGGCCGGTGCCGGCCTCCGCTCCCGCATCGCGGCGGCGCGCGTGAACCCCCCTCACTCGCACCCACCCACCGCCCTGCGCCCCGCCGCCGCAGCGCCCTTATATACCCCGCCGGCTGCTGGGCCCGCCCACGGCGGCGCCCGCCCGCCAATCACCGCGGGGAATCCCGGCGCGCCGGCCAATAGCGGAGAGGCAGAAGCGGCGGGACACGCCCCGTGGGGGGTGCAGGCGCGCTGTTGCCCGCCAGGGGGAGCCCGTGCGGTCAGGGCGGAAGTGGCGCGGAGGCCCCGCCCCCCCCGCCGCCGTTGCCGGGAGACCGGAGGGACGCGGGAGCCGGGCCGGTACCGGGGCCGGTACCGGGGGCAAAGGTGGGGAGGGAGACCCCCGATGGTGGTGGGCGAGGGGCGGTGGGTGTTGGGGGAGCGTGGGAGGGAGGGGGGGTGAGCTAGGGGGGCTCCCTAGCCTAGAGATGGGGATGGGCAGCGGGAAATGGGCCTTGGGGCCTGGGGGGAGGTGGGAACAGGTCTTGGGGGGGGTCACTGGAAGGGGAGAGGGGGCGAGAAGGGGTTGGTGGGGTTTGGGGGTGCCTGGGGAGGGAGATGAGGGTGGGCAGAAGGTTATGGGGTGCGGGGTACCCCATAGTGCGGGGGGCTGGCCAGGGGGAACGGGCCACCACGCACAGCCCGACCGCTCCCGCCGTGTCCCCTTCTCCAGCCATGGCGAGGCCTCGTCTCACTGCCCCCACGTCGGCCGAGGCCGAGCTGCTGCTGCTGCAGAGACAAGCGCTGGCTGAGGAGGAGGCGGCCAAAGCCAAGCGGGAGCTGCTCACTCGCTTCCTGCAGGTCCGGGACCCCCGATCCCCCCCAAACTCCTCCCCGCTTTTCCCCAGCAAACGCCCCCATCGTCCCCACCGGCGCTGGGGTTCCCCCCGTTCTGCCGCACCCCCCCGGCAGCAGAGGCAGCCCCAAGCCCACTCCTGCCCCTTTCCCACCTCCCACGGCCCCTCCGCAGGAGAAGCTGTCCCGGGAGGAGCAGAGCAGCAGGCGGGGTCTCCACAGGGTCCGCACGCTCTGGCGCTCGGCCCAGCGCAAGGCCAAGGACCAAGAGCTGCGCCAGGACATCGAGATCCTCAGCCAGACCTTCACCCGGGTCATGGACTGCAAGGATGGCGCCATCGAGGTGGCTCTGGGGCTGGCAGGGCTGGGTGGGGAGTGCCAGGGGACACGTGTGACCCCCCCCCAAAAAACTCCCCAGGCGCTGGTGACGGAGCTGCAGGAGGCAGAGGAGCAGCAGAACCGAGCCCTGCGCAGCCACCTGGACCTCACGGACCGACTGCTGCACCTCCAGCGCTGCCGCCTGGGCTACCTGGAGCGGGGCTTCAGCGCCCAGCTGGGCGCCCTGAAGGCCGAGTTTGAGGCTGAGAGGTGTGGAATTTCGGGGGGAGAAAGGGGGATGGGGCAGCAGCGGCACCCGGGGGCTCTCCCGGAACGGAGCTGAGCCTCCCCCGGCCCCACGGGGAGCCCGGCAGGGTCTTTGCCAGGGAGGAAAGCCCTTTGTCCCGCCTCGCGTCCCCACAGAAGGGCCATGCTGGAGCAGCAAGACTGGGAGAGCCGCTGCCTGCAGGACGTGACGCTGGCCACGGAGCAGGAGCACGCCAGGAACGAGCAGGAGGCCCTGCTGAACTTCCAGAGCGCCCGGGACGACATCAAAAACAAGGCAAGGGGGCACAAGGGAGCGTGGAGGGGCTGGCAGGGCTGGCAGGGGAGGGTTTGGGGTGTAACCTGTGTGTCCCCAGTGCTGGCAGGATCAGCAGTACAGCCGGCTGCAGCTGGGGGCCAGGCTGGAGGGGCTGTGGGAGCAGATCCAGGCGGCGCGGAGGAGCTACGCCCAGGCCACGGAGAAGAAGAAGGTGGAGTTCGAGGAGCTGAAGAGGAAGTGTGAGAAGACTTCCTGCGAGATTAACGCCCAGGCGAAGAAGCTGGAGAAGCTGCAGGTTTTGGCAGGGCGCTGGGTGGTTGTGGGAGTGGGGTCACCCCTCATTCCCCACTCATTTTCCCACGGAGTCATGGAGTTGTTGAGGTTGGAAAAGCCTCTTGAGACCCATCAAGTCCAACCCGGCACTGGCAAGGAGGTGACAACAGGCCAGGCTAAGCAGGGCCCCCCCGAGAGTTTGTGGAGCAGTGCCTGAGCCGTGGAATCATGGAATTATTGAGCTTGGAAAAGCCTCTAAGACCATCGAGTCCAAGTTCTCTCAGCGCTGCCAGGGCCACCATTAAACCACATCCCCAGGGGCCACATCCGCGTGGTTTTTGAGCCCTTCCAGGCACGATTCCTCCACCACTGCCCTGAACAGCCCATCCCAAAGCTGGGCCACCCTTTCCGAGAAGGAATTTTCCTCAAGAGCCAACCCGCTGTTTCACCAGGACATGGTTACCACCACTAGGGGCCAGATCGCGGCTCACCTGCGGAAGAGCGAGGAGCAAACGCAGCGCATCCGGGACGATCGGGAACACGCCCTCCAGAAACTCCAGAAGCTCCGGGCTCAGGTCACCCAGGCCAGCGCCACGGCACACACCCACCTGGTCACGCTCTCCTGCCAGTGCAGTGCCACCCTCAAGGCGCTGCAGCAGCTGGTGGAGAGGGTGAGTCGGGCAGTGCTGCCTGGGGATGTCCCCGTGTCGCGTGTCCTGCTGTCCCTTCCCACCTGCCCTTCCCGGCGTTTCCCCCCCAGGCCCAGCGCATCCTACGCCTGGCTGAGATGTGCCGCAGGCTGGAGACGGAGGAGGAGAAGGTGCTGCCCTTCTACCCGTCCTCACTGGCCGAGTGGGAGCAGCAAAAAGTCCGCAGTGTCCTGGAGGAGACGGCCAGCGAGCCCCTGGCACGGGTGAGGAGGCGCCGCCACAATCCTCGAGGGTTGGGAGTCAGCCCTGGGGATCCCCCAGCCGGTTCTGGGGCAGGTTGGAGACCCCAAAGTCTCCCCTCTGCCTCCCCCCAGGCCATGAAGGACTACGTGGGGCTGGAGCGCTTCTGGCAGCGCTTCAACAAGGCGAAGCTGGAGGAGAAGGGGCTGGAGAGGGCGCGGGCAGCCCTGGCAGACAGGAACCAGGAGCTGCGGGGGCTCCTCCAGCAGTACCTGGCGGGGGCTACGATCAACCAGAAAGTGCCCAAAGATCCCCAGCCCCTCCTTGCCAGCGAGCAAAAGCCTCATCCCCAGAAATGAGCCCCGCGCTGTGGGGGAGCCACGCTCAGGGACACTGGGCACCCCGAGAGTCTCTGGACACCAGGACCCCTTTCCTGGCTCCACCAGCTCCAGCTGGGGCTCCCTGGCAGATCTGCCTGGTGTTTGGGGACTCAGGGACTGTCACTTCCTGGATATGCCTTAAAAGAGCAAAACTGCCTGAAAATGTGCTCCAGGCTCTTATTCCTGGGATTCATTGAGTCTGTAACCTCCTGCTCAGGTCTGACAGGACCCGTCAAAGCCCTGGGGCAGGCAGGGAGCTGAGGGGTGCACAGCCCCTTCCCACTGCTCTGTGCCCATCCCTGTGTCAGGAACAGCAGCCGCGGATGCCAAGGGAAAGGTTTTATTTCTTTTTGGCTTTGTTCCTCTTCTCCTCCTTCTGCTTTTTCTTGGAGAGCTTGGGGCTGCTGGCCTTGCGGTACAGGTGGAACCCAATGAGCCCCAGCAGGGCTGGCACCAGCCCCAGGCACAGCAGTGGCACCACCTCGTTCACCACCTTCTGCCAGTAACTGGCCCGGGACAACCCCACCAGCTCCACCTCGAACCGCAGCACAGCGTCACCTGCAAGGGGGGCACAGCCTGAGCGGGGACCCCACAGAGACCCCACGGGGACCCCACGGGGACCCTGAGGGCTGCACTCACCTGGGATGGTTGGGGGGGAGCCCCGCTTGCCGTAGCCTAAGTGAGGGGGGATGATGGCTCTGCGCTTCTCCCTGCCACGGTGAGAATTTTGGTGCCACAAACTGTGGTGGGGACGCTGGGGAGGGGACACTGGCCACCCCCATGTCCCCCATCTGCACTTACCCCACACACATGTCCAGCAGACTCTGCTCCAGACCTGTAACGGGCTGAGGGTGAGTGGGGCTGGTCGGGGTTACCCTGGTTTCCCCCAGCCCCGCTCCCCCTGAGCCCCTCACTCACCAGGAATGACTTGGTGCTTGCCCAGCTCCACCTGGAGGGGATCCCGGCTCAGCGAGGAGTCGATGATACGGCCATCCTCCAGGCTGCCCTGTGGGGGGCACGGCCACAGTCACTGCCATGGTCACCCCTGGGTGGCACTTTGTGTGGCTGCCAGCGTGTTCCCAGTGCTGCTCTGGCGTTGATGCCAGTCTCTGTGCCACCCCTGTGCTGATCCCAGTCCCTGTGCTGATCCCAGTCCCTGTGTCCCCCTTGTGTTGATCCCAGTCCCTGTGCTGACCCCAGTCCCTGTGTCCCCCCTGTGCCACCCCTGTGCTGATCCCAGTCCCTGTGCTGATCCCAGTCCCCGTGTCCCCCCTGTGCCCCCCTGTGCTGCTCCCAGTCCCGCTACACTCTGTGTCACTCTGGGACATCCTCCCCCCTCCCAGTGCCAGGGCCACCCCAAGGTAATCCTCGGGCTGATCCCAGTGCCAGCCGTGCCCATCCCGTGTCCCATGCGTGCCACCTCGTGCCACTCCCGGGGCTGTCCCCATGCCAGTCTCGGTGGCACCATGGCACCGTCCCCTCGTCCAGCCCTCATGCCCACCCCGCTACCACCCCTACACCCACTCCCATTGCCCACCCCGGTACCACCCCCGGTACCGCCCCGGTACCGCCCCGGTGCCGGCCGAGGCCCCCCGTGCCGGTGCCGGTGCCGGTGCCCCCCGCCCCGCCCGCCGGAGCGCAGTGCTGACGTGTTCCTCCCGCCCGCACCGTGTAGTGGATGTGCACCGTGTCCCCCGGCGCCGACAGCTCCGTGCAGCCCTCGGGGGGGTGCACCTGCAACGGGGAGGTCACGGGGAGCCGGGAACGGGGCCCCCTCCCCTCGGGATCCGCGAACCCCCCGCGCCCCCGGGACCCCCGAGCGCTCCGAACTCCCAACCGGGCCCCCCTGTCCCGGGCGCGCCGCCTCCCTCCGCCACAGCCCGGTCCTCCCGCTACCCTCCCATGGCTGTCCGGTCCTCCCGGTGCCCCGTGGCTCCCTCCCGCCGCAGCCCGGGCCTCCCGGTGCCTCCTCTCCCGCCCCGTGTCCAGGCCGGGCTCCCCGGTGCCCCCCCAAAGCGGCACCATCCCGCCGGTGCCCTGTGTCCCGCCGGTGCCCTGTGTCCCGCCGGTGCCGCCGGTCCCTGCCCGTCCCGCCCCGGTCTCAGCTGCCCGCCCAACGGGGCCGCGTGGGTCTCCGGTGCCCGGTGCCTCCCCGGTTCCCCCGTGCCCCCCGGGGCTCACGATCGTTTCCAGCCGTAGCTCCCGGGCGCCGGTTTCGGTTTCGCTCTCGGCGGCGCGGGAGAGCGGCGGCGGCGGCAGCAGCAGTGCCAAGAAGAGCAGCGCGGCGGGGAACGGCATGGCCGGGCTGGTGGCGGAGGAACGGGGACCGGCACCGGGACCGCCCCCCACCTCGGGCCCCGCCCCGGGGACCGCCCCCACACCGAGACCGGCCCCGGGACGGGCGCCCGCGTCTCCTGCGGGCCCCGGCGGAGCTGGGGGACAGAAGATGCTCAGCACCGGCCGCTGCCCCGGTGCCCGGTGCCATGCGGGGACCCCGGCGGGCACCTGAGTCCGCCCCTGGCCGGGGACCGGCCCGGCGGCTTCGGCCCGCACCGAGCGGGGGCTCCGGGTGAGGGTCAGAGCGGGATGGGGGGGGTTAAACCGGAGGGTCCGGGCGGGGGTCCGGGCCGGGGAACGCGTCCCAGGCGCCGGTTGGGGGCAGCCCCCGGTGTGCCGGCGCCGCCGGTGCCAGCAGGCGGCAGCACAGCCCGGGGAAACCGGCACCCACCGGGGCCCGGGACCCCTCCCCGGGTCCAGACCGGGTCCAGGTCACTCCTTCTCCGGCCGCCTCTGCAGCTCTTCCAAGGACAAGGGAAGCCGAGCCCCGAGCTCGGGCTGGGGGCCCGCGGCCCGGCTGGAGCCCGGTGGGACGGAACCGGGCCCAGCAGCGCCGTCCCTGGGGACCCCCAGCCCCTCGGGCAGAGCTGGGAACGCAGGGAATCCCCCCGCTCCGGCGGGGTCGCACCGGCACACGGTGGGCAGCCGGGATCTCCCGCCCCGTGTCCGCGGGGATGGCTTCATCGGTGTCACCGGCCCCGGTGCCGCTCCGGGACGGTGACGGTGACGATGTTGACGCCGGGTGCGGCTCCCGGACGACGGCATCGGCACGCCGGCCCCACCGGCGCACCCACATACCAGCCTCGGTTGCCGAGAGGTGGGGAAGCCGGGCTGGCGGCGGGGCCCGGGGCGCTAATGGGATTAGGGCCGCCGGGTCAGCCCTCGCCACACAAAGCCGCCGGTCCAGCCGGTGGGAACGCGCCGGTGCTGGCTCCGCTGCTCCCACCCACCGGGGAGCCCCGGGGGGCACCCACACTGAGCCCCCCCGGTGGAGCTCCCGGAGCCCCGGTCATCCACGCTGCGCTCCCCATGTCACCTCCATGGTCCCCAGGCCACTGGGGAGCTCTGGTCACCTACACTGGAGCTCCCCCATGTCACCTCCATGGTCCCCAACCCACTGTGGGGCATTGGTCACCTGCCCTGGAGCACCCCCATGTCACCTCCATGGTCCCCAGTCCACTGGGGAGCCCTGGTCACCCCATCCCGGGGTGCTTGGCCCTTGTCACCCCATTTGGGGCCCTGGTCACCCCATTCCGGGGTGCTGGGCCATGGTCACCCCATTCTGGGCTCTGGTCACCCCATCCCAGGGTGCTGGGCCCTGGTCACCCCATTCTGGGCCCTGGTCACCCCATTCCGGGGTGCTGGGCCCTGGTCACCCCATTCTGGGCCCTGGTCACCCCATTGCTGGGCCCTGGTCACCCCATTCTGGGCCCTGGTCACCCCATTCCGGGGTGCTGGGCCGTGGTCACCCCATTCTGGGCCCTGGCACTGGCTCTGCAGCTCTCCCAGCCACCAGGGAGCCCCCACTGCACCCCCCGGTGTCACAAACACGGCCAACACCCCCCCAGCCACCGGTGCAGAGAGGACACGGGGGTGGCACGGCAGCGCCAGCCCCAAATGCCACTCGGTGCCCCTCAACCCACGCCGGGGGGGGGGGTGACACAGGTCAGGGGTGGCAGAGGGGGAGAGGAGGGCCAAGTGCCACTCGCGCCCGTCGCAGCGCTGGCACCGTCCCCACGCCCCAGCCGGGATTAGCGCTAATGGGATTTACCATTTCATCCAATATTCCCCTAAAGATGAGCCTGGGAAGGGGGGGGGGGGCCCCCTCGCCCCCTGCCAGCCCCACCTCACCCCCCCCCCCCCTTTCCCCGTTAAGCTCTTTCTAATTAAAGCCAGCCCAGGGCTGTCCATCACCGTCCCCTCCGCGGGACCCCCACGCCGGGCATTGGGGGGGGGGGGGTTGCGGAAGAAGAGACGAGGGGCAGAGCTACATAAAACATGTTTAATATCCAAGGGGGGGGTCGGGGGGGGGTCAGGGGAGGTCACCCACCGTCTCAGGCGCAGGGGGGGGGGCCCCGGGGGGGGGCTGAGAACACACGTCCCTGGACGGGGCAGAGCCGCGGCGACACGTCACACCAAGCACAGACCAGGGGTATAAATACGGTGCTGGGGAGGGGGGGGCACAGAACGGGCTGGGATGGGGGGGGACACTGTCCGTCCGTGAGGGGCAGGGACATACAATCACTATGCTGGCATGGGGGGACAGGAGGGGGGGGGGGCAGGCGGCCAGGGCGAGGAGGGGGGCACGGCCAGGGGGGACCGCAGAGGTCCTGGCAGCCCTGTGCCCCCCCCCCTTCCTGCGTGGGGGGGGTCACGCTG
>NC_052044.1:917483-957356 GCF_015832195.1 Motacilla alba alba | reverse complement strand
TCCATCCTTTCCATCCCTTCCCCAGTGTCACCAGTCCTCCAGGACAACCCATCCCTGCTCCAGCAGGGCAGGTGGGAGGATGTGTGCAATTCTGCCACGCTCTTGTGGCCCTTCCATCCCTTCCCCAGTGCTCCAGGACAACCTGGAGGACAGGTTGGAGGATGTGTGACAAGCTGCCACATGCTTGTGGCCCTTCCATCCCTTCCATCCCTTCCCCAGTGTCACCAGTGCTCCAGGACACCCCATCCCTGCTCCAGCCGGGGCTGCTCGTGGCTCGCTGCCCCTGGAGCAGGGACAGGATGTGAAGCTGGATGGGGAGAGGGTCTGAGGCCACCTCCTCACCCTTCTGAGCCTCTCCCCACCTGGATCAGCTCTGTCCCAGCCTCTGGGGTCGGTTGTCAACCCTTGGGGGTGGATCCCAGGACTGAGGTCACCTGGCAGGGGACATGGGGGTCCCCATTCTGTTGGGACCTGCCACAGGGTGTGCGCGTGTGGCTAAGCGCTGTCACCTGCTCCTGGCTCCTCTTCCTCGCTCTCCACACGGGACGATGCGCGTCCTGCCCCGGCTCCAGCAGAGCTGCTCGTGGCTCACCATCCTGGAGCGGGCAGTGGATGCAGAGCTGGGCGGGGAGAGGGTCTGCCACCATCTCCTGCCTCTGCTGACCCTCTCCCCGCCCGGATCAGCCCCGTCCCGGCCTCTGTGGTGCGTTGTCAGCACGAGCAGGGTGGACCCTAAAGCTGAAGTCACCCCTCAGGCATCACCCCGGGACCACCCTCCCCTCCCAAATGTCCACCCCCAGCGCCTCGTCCCCTCTTTCCCAGTCCTCGCACATGGGGGACACGTGGGGAGCGGTGGAGAAACCCGGTCCCGCGGTTACGTAACGGGGCAGAAGTGTCGGAGCCGCCCTTTGTCCCCTGCTCTCACGGCCCTGGCATGTCCCACTTCGCTGTCACCACGCTGGCGAGGGGCAGAGGGCCAGGCAGGAGCCCGGGGGATGCTCTGCACTGGGGGATCTGGGGGGCCGGGGGTGGTTCTGGGTGCTGAGGCTGCCCCAAAGCTCGTCCCCTCCAAAAGGCAGAAGAGTTTCTCAGTTCTGCCCTGATCCGGGACAAATTCAGGTGGTTTTGGTGGAATGGGGGATTTGGCCCAAGCAAGGAGTGGAGCCTTTCCTGGTGGGAATTATGGACCACCCGTGTCCAGGGGGGGGTCCCATGCTATGCCCTGGATCTGCCTGGGATGAATTCGGGGTTCTGCGCCCCCCTGGGAAAGGCAGCTGAGGGGCAGAGAGCATGGGGGATCTTTGGGAGCAGCCAGGAGCATGGGAAGACGTGCCAGGGAAGGACAGGGCACACACGTGCACACACCACCGGGAGCCTTTATTGAACACCACGCTTGGAGAAGGAGACATTCCCATTCCTCCCACTGGGATGGATTTCCCTCTCCTCTCCCTCCTCAGCCTCGTGTCCACCTGGGAGGGGCTGTGGGGGTGACCCCCGCTCTCTGTCCTCACCAGGGTGGCCACTGGTGGGTCCTGGGCTGATGTAGCAGCACCCAGGGCACACCAGGACCTTGGATGGCAGAGGGACCGTCCTGATCTGGGCTCTGCAGCATCCCGAAGAAGTCCATCGGTCCATCAGTCCATCCGTCCATCTGAACTCCACCCGGAGCCAGCCTGAGGGGCCATGAGAGGAACCCAGGGCAGATCCAAAGGGGGAAAGAGCCGAGCGGGAGGTGAGAGAGGAGGCGATTTGCACATTCAGCATCACCCTCGATGCTTCACCCGCGGGAGGAGAAACCCCCTCGGCCGAGCTCCTCCCTCCCAGCCGGGAGCGGGGAAGAGGCAGCCCCGTCCCGCCGTGTCCTGCCCTCCCAGCGCCCCGGCACGGCTCAGGTGCAGCCGCAGGAGTCCACGATCATGTCGGGGATGTCGGTCTTGACGATGTTGCTGTCGCGGTCGTAGTAGAGCAGGGAGAGGGGCCGGCGCTGGGTGGGCACGCAGCAGGAATCCACGGCCGCCGCCGCGCTCGCCGCCTTGATGCGGTTGAGGACGGCGGTGTGGAAGGAGGCGGCGAGGCCGGGGATGCCGGCCACGTGCAGCGGGCACAGCCCCGAGCAGTAATTCATGTGGTAGCCCTCGGGCTGGATGATCCAGTCCTCCCAGCCGATCTCCTTGAAGTCCACGAAGAATTCCTGGCGGCAGCACATCCGCGAGTCCGCGCCGCAGTCGACGCCGCGCCGGCGCACGCGGTGGGGCGTCCTGGCCCGGGCTCGGGCCACCACAAACGGCCAGTGGGAATCGCTGCGGTGGGACGGGAGAGGGGACCCCCAGTCGCCTGGCACCTCCAGCTCCACTGTGAGCCGTGGGGTGTCCTGCCTGACGAGGTTCTGGAGAGCTGCTCCCACGTCCAGCGTGGTCCAGCCGCGTCTCTGCACCTCCAGCCGCGTCTCGCTGCTCACGGTCAGGTTGGGCCCCGCCGGGTCTGGCTGCAGGAGCCTGACGGTGACAGGCCGTGCCCCGCGGCCAGGAGATGCCCAGAACAGGTACAGGGTGGCCTGCAGGATCTCAGAGCTCCCGGCCACCTCCTGGGAGAAGCGGAAATGCAGGCGGACGCTGTGGGAAGTGGAGGATCCTGCGTGCAGAGGCAAGGGCAGGGTCAGGAGTGGAGTGGAGTGAGGAAGGGACTGATCCCGTCCCACCCCTGCCACGGCAGGGACGCCTTCCACTGCTCCAGGCTGCTCCAAGCCTCGTCCAGCCTGGCCTGGGACACTTCCAGGGATGGGGCAACTTCTCTGGGCAACCTCCTCCTTACAGGGAGGAGTTTTTTCCCAAAATCCCACCTAAATCTCCTCTTTTCCCATGTGAAGCCATCCCCCCTTGTCCTGGCGCTCCAGACCTTTGTCCAAAATCCCTCTCCAGCTCTCCTGGAGCCTGTGTAGGCGCTGGAAGGGGCTCTGAGGTCTCCCCGGAGCCTCCCCTTCTTCCTTGGCCGCAGACCTGCTGCTCCTCCTGCCCGGGAAAGGGCTGAGGGGCCACGAGGGGCTCCTGGCACAGCTCTGCCCGTGAGGACACGACCCCCTCGGCGTGCTCCGAGGCTGGGTTCACCCCCTGGCTCCGCTCCAGCCAGGAGACAGCTCCCCATTGTCCCGGGGCGAGGGAACACAGCGTGCCCCGGAGCAGCATCGTTCCCAAGGGGCTTTGAGGACGCGGGGCCTGCGAGGGGAGAGGAGCGCCCACCCCTCACCACCAGGAATTTGGGCTGGCAGAGTGGGGGAAGCTCTGTGGGATGGGGTGGTGAGTGTCTGTGAGAAGTGGGATCACTTTTTTTCCGGTGGTGATATTTTATTTTTTTTTCAGGAGCCCTGAGTGCGTTTTGAGGAGCTCTCTCCTCCCAGAAGCAGCAGATTCTGGAGCAAAACGGGGCACCAACTGCTCTGGGTGGGATGTGGAGGCACAGCGACCTGCGGAGCTCCATCCACACGCTACGAACCGACAGAAAATCAAGCCTAAAAATCCCATTTCGGAAAACGCGGCCGTGTGACCCCTTCACCTCCAGCACAGCGGGGGGGAGGGCTGAGATGAGGTGACATCTGCCACCCTCCCAGCCCTGCCCGTCCCATCTCGGCCCGTGTCCCACCTTCCCGCAGCAGCGTTCCCCCATCCCGCCGCACATCCGCCCTGCACCTCCCTCCTTCCCCCCGTGCCCCCCGGGACCCCGCAGGACGCGGATCCGAGCTCACCTGACTCCGCAAAGCTCAGCAGCTCGTACTCCTGCAGCCCCGGCCCGCGGCCGTCCCGGAGCATCCCGGGGGTGGCGGTCCCGTCCCGGAGCATCCCGGGGGTGGCAGCCGCGTCCCGGAGCATCCCGGGGGTGGCAGCCCCGTCCCGGAGTATCCCGGGGGTGGCGGCCCCGTCCGAGCTCTGCGCCCGCATCCTGCGGAGCGCGGTCAGCAGCGAGCCCCGGGCCGGCGGCTGCGGCGCGCTGGGTCTGCCCGGTAACCGGAGCTTGGCCAGGATGCTCTGCTTGGCCAGGGCCAGCAGCGCGTCCCGCTGAGCCCCGGGGGCCAGCGCGGCCACCCCGCAGGCCGGGCACCACTCGCCCGCGGCGGCAGCCGTCCGCAGGAGGCTCAGGAGAAGCAGAGCCACGGTGACCGACATCTCCGGTGGCGGCAGGGGACAGCGTGGGACTTCCAGCGGCGTCCGGGGAGCGGGAGGGGAGAGGCAGCGGCAGCACCCGGAGCAGGGGGGGGTAGAACTGGACTGAGAGGGAGCACGGGGCGAGGATGGGCTCGTTCTCCTGACGTGGCCACAAATATTGGCTGATCCCGGGTGAGATAAACGCCCCCGAGCTCCGCCGGAGCCGCTCCGGTTAAGGTGGAGCCGGGCCCAGGGTGCTGCCGCTCGGGGGGCGCCGAGCGGGGACATCGAGGCCACCCCGGTGCCACCCCGGTGCCACCTCGGAGCGGGCAGAGACGCGGTGGGGACTCGCGGGGGATCCAGGGGGGCCTGGAGGGACACGGGGGTGGGGGATCCTCGGGACGGGGGGATCTCTGGAGGGCGGGGAGCCTCTGAGAAGGGAGGTTTTGGGGGGTCGAGGGGGTCGTTGGAGATATCTGGAGATGGGAGATGCCGGGGGATGCCGAGAGAAAGGGAATCCCAGGCGGGTGGGGGTTCCCTGGGGGATGAGGGATCCCTGGGAATGAGGGGTCTCCAGGGATGTGGGATTCCCGGGCATGGAGAACCCCTGGGGAATTTTTGGGGTCCTGGGGGAGATGTGGGATTCCCGGGGAAATGTTGGACCCCTGGGGAATTTGGGATCCTGGGGGAGATGTGGGATTCCCGGGGTTGTGGGACTTCTGGGGAAATGCGGGACCCCTGGGGAATTTGGGGGTCCTGGGGACAGAGGATCCTGGAAGCTGTGGATCCCTGGTGATGTGGGACCCCAGAGAAGTGTGGGACCCCCAGGGAGACATGGAACCCCCGGGGAATTTGGGGTCGGAGGATCCTGGGGGCTGTGGGATTCCTGTGGAGTTTGTGATCTCTGGTGAACGTGGGACCCCCAGAGAGATGTGGGATCCCTGGTGGTGTGAGACCACCGGGGAGAGGTGGGACCCCTGGGGAATTTGGGGTCCCCGGGGTTGGAGGATCCTGGGGGCTGTGGGATTCCTGTGGAATCTGGGATCCCTGGAGAGATGTGGGACCCCCGGGAGCTGTGTGACCCCCGGTGAATTCGGGACCCTCGGAGGGCTGTGTGACCCCCGGTGAGTACGGGACCCTCGGGGGGCTGTGTGATCCTCGGAGGGCTGTGTGTGTGACCCCCGGTGAGTTCAGGACCCTCGGGAGGCTGTGTGACCCCCGGTGAGTTCGGGACCCTCGGGGGGCTGTGTGACCCTCGGGGGGCTGTGTGACCCCCGGTGAGTTCGGGACCCCCGCGGACGGAGGATCGTGGTGGGTGCGGGACCCCCGAGGGGGCGGAGCCGAATTCCCGCGAGGGGCGGAGCCACAGCGGATGGGCGTGGCCTGGCGTTAACCCCGCCCCTTCCATGAAAGGCGCCCCCTCCTCCCCCTCCGCCCCGCCAGGGGGCGCCCCACTCCCCTCCCGCCACCCCCGGCGCGCCGCGTCCCTCCGGTTGCCACGGCAACGCGGGCGCGCGGGCGCGCGATGATGACGCAGCGCGCAGGGCGCGTTGACGCAGCGCGCACGCCGCGGGGGAGGGGCCGCCTCCTCTTTCCCTTTTTTTTTTTTTCCCGTTTCTTTCCCGTTTTTCCCCGTTCCGCTCACCCTCCCCTCCCCCACCCCCTCCCCGTCCTGCCCCCCCCCCCCGCCCCCCTCCCCCCTCGCAGGGCTGGCCCAGGCTCGGCCCGGCCCGGGGTGGCGGCGGCGGCCCCGCGGCGCAGGGCCCGGCCCGGCGCGGCCCGGTAAGTGCGGCGGGGGCGGGGGCGGGGGGAACGGGGCGATCGCGCTGCAGTGGGCACGGCGGGACCCTGCCACGGTGTGCCCGCGGGGGTGGCTCCCGGCCCGGGGCTGCTCCCGCCGGGGCTGCTCCCGGGGATGGTTCCCGGCCCGGGGATGGTTCCCGGCCCGGGGATGGTTCCCGGCCCGGGGCTGCTCCCGGGGATGGTTCCCGGCCCGGGGATGGTTCCCGGCCCGGTGCTGCCCCTCTCGGGCTCGCTCTCTGCGGGATCCGGCTCCTGCCCCTCTGCGGGTCCGGTTCCCGCTCTGCCGCTCTCGGTGTCCGGTTATTGTCCTGCTCGGCTCCCGGTCCGGTTCCCGTCCGGCCCCGATTCCCGTCCTGCGCCTCTCGGGGTTCGGTTCTTGCCCCTCTCGGGGTCCGGTTCCCTTCCTGCCTCTCCCGGGGTCCGGCTCCGGTTCCTTCCCTGCTCCCCTCGGGGTCCGGTTCTTGCCTTGCTCGTCTCCGGTTCCCGCCGTGCCCCTCTCGGGGTCCAGCCCCGGTTCCTGCCTCTCCCGGGGTCCGGCTCCTGCCCCTCTCGGTGCCCGGTTCCCGTCCTTCGCCTCTCGGTGCCCGGTTCCCGCCCTGCCCATCCCGGGGTCCGGCCCCGGTTCCTTCCCAGCCCCTCTCGGTGCCCGGTTCCCGTCCTGCCCCTCTCGGTGCCCGCTCTCCGCCGCTCCCGGCGGTGCCGGTGCCCGGAGCGGTCTCACGGAGCCGCTTCCCCGCTCCTTGGCGGAGCACGTGGAGCTGGAGCCGCCGGTACCGGGGGCACGGGCGATGCCCGGGGCTGGTCCCGGTGTCCTCCAGCCCCACGCGTTTCCTTTGAAATTCTTTTCCTGGGAATTCTTCGCAGCCCGGGCTCTCCCGGCAGCTGGGAAGGTGCTGCTTCGGAGGGGTCTGTGCTGACGGGATCCATCAAAAAGTGATTTTTGGGTTGTTTTTTTTTTTGTTTAAATCCTTTAAATCCTCCCGGGGATTCTGGGTTTGGTACCCGCAGGAGCTTGGGCTGAGGGCCAGGGTTGTTTCTCCCCCTGGCAGGAGGTGTTGCGGGTGAGTTGATGGCAATTAAAGCGTTAATTAAGGCATCCTCGGGTCTGTTTGGAAGGTGCCGGTGGAAGTTTGTGCTTCTGAGCTCCTGGGCGCCGCCAGCATCCTTGCTGCTCCTTCCTCATCCATTAAATTAAATTAATTCACAATTCCTGCCGTTCCCCGGCTCGACCCTGGCGTGTTCTCACCTCCCTCCCCTCCAGGATCTCCCCGTGGTGCTTCCTAATCCCGGGAGCTGATTTCCCTCTGCCTAATCCTGCCGGGCTGCTGCTCTGGGATCCTCTCGGAGCCAGCCCCGGAGCAGCTCGGGGCCACGGCAGCTTCTCCACCAGCTCCTGGAACAGTTTGGTGTTCAGCCCCGTCGGGAGGAACGAGGGGGATTTTGGGGCGAGCCGAGCGGGAATTGCGCCCTGCTGCAATCCCTGGGAAGCGTGGAGGGAGGATTTGGGGTTCTGCTGGGGCTCGCAGGGATTGTTTGCTCCTGGTGTCTCTGGGAGAGGGCTCGGAGGGAATTGCAGCTCCCTGGAAGTGTCCAGGGCCGGGTTGGAGCAGGGATGGTGAAATTGGGACTTTAAAATCCCTCCCATCCCAACCCAGAGGGGCTGAGCTGGATGGGGAGGGAGCTGCTGGGTTTTTTTTTGGGTGAATTCCTGAATGTGGGAAATGAGTTTGTAGAGAATTCTCCAGTTCTCCAAACCTGTGTGCAAACCTTGAGGTAAAAAATGCTGACTTTGAGATGCCATGGAATAAAACATGGTGGAGAGAGGAATAAGAAGAGGGGTTGGAAGGAATTGCAGCTCCCTGGAAGTGTCCAGGGCCGGGTTGGAGCAGGGATGGTGAAACTGGGACTTTAAAATCCCTCCCATCCCAACCCACTGCAGGATTCCTGCTCAGAGGGGCTGAGCTGGATGGGAAGAAAGCTCTGTTTTCCTTTTTTCTGGATGAATTTCCAGGTGTGGGAAATGGATTTGTCGAGAATTCTCCAAACCTGTGTACAAACCTTGAGGTAAAAAATGCTGACTTAGAAACGCCATGGAATAAAACATGGTGGAGAGAGGAATAAGAAGAGGGGTGAAAGAGGAATAAGAAGAGGGGTCGGAAGGAATTGCAGCTCCCTGGAAGTGTCCAGGGCCGGGTTGGAGCAGGGATGGTGAAATTGGGACTTTAAAATCCCTTCCATCCCAACCCAGAGGGGCTGAGCTGGATGGGGAGGGAGCTGCTGTTTTCTTTTTCTGGATGAATTTCCAGGTGTGGGAAATGAATTTGTAGAGAATTCTCCAATTCTCCAAACCTGTGTGCAAACCTTGAGGTAAAAAATGCTGACTTTAAGATGCCATGGAATAAAACATGGTGGAGAGAGGAATAAGAAGAGGGGTGAAAGAGGAATAAGAAGAGGGGTTGGAAGGAATTGCAGCTCCCGGGAAGTGTCCAGGGCCGGGTTGGAGCAGGGATGGTGAAATTGGGATTAAAACAGGATTGCCTGCTCAGAGGGGCTGAGCTGGATGGTGAGGGAGCTGCTGTGCTGATGGGTGAATTCCCAAGGCAGGAGCAGCCCCTGGGGCTCAGGAGCAGTGCAGAACACCCAGGGCCAGGGCCAGCCCCTCCTTCCAGCTGCTCCGGGACCCGCTGCCGGCCGTGACACCGGATCCCCCCTTGGATCCGAGTTCCCCTTTTAGCAGCGCTGCCATTTGCGTTGCTAAATTTAAGGTGCTGGTGGTGCTGCTGTTCCAAAGCTCTGATTTTTGGGAGGGGGGAAGGTGCCTAAATCACCCCTGGGAGGTGCCTAAACCACTGCTCCCAGCCCCGGCCTCGTTCTCTCATTCAACATGAATTAAAAACCAGATCGTTTTGAATTAATTGATTGGGGTTTTATGGTTTCAAGGAGGAAGTGGCCGCCCCGAGGGTACCACGGAGGGGTCAGTGTCCAAACTTCCAGAGCAGCTTTGGCAGCTCTTCTCCCACCTCTGTCCCTCAGCTGAGTTATTTTATTCCCAGGTGATTTGGAGCAGGAGGTGCAGCCAGAGGCACCTTGGGAACACAGCTTGGCACCTTGAAGGCTTTTCAAAAGGCTTTTTTTTTTTTTTTGGCTAAAGAGGAACTGAATAAACTGATCCTGCCAATATTCAGGGCTGCCGGTGCTTCCCCTGCCTTCCTGTGCCAAGGTGCTTTTCTTGCCTTCATTTCTTCCCAAATATCCATTTCTGGCTGGATCTGAAGGCTCCAGCAGAGGTTGAAACCCGTGTTGAAATGTTTTCATGCCCCTTGAGATGATGCTGAGCCTCTCACCATGGCTGCAGGGCCAGAACTCGCTGTGGATTCGTTTCCCGAGGGAATAAAAGTGGGGAATGTTGGTGTTGGTTTGGGGCAGCCCTGGCAGGGAGGGGGATGTTGGCAGGAAACAAAAGCGTGGGACGGGTGGATTCAACTCCTGCCTTGCTCTGAATCTTTTTGTAAAGGTGGATTTTGGAAGGGCCTGTTGGTGTTTGGTGAAAACTGAGCTCAGAGACCTCCAGGTGCCTTGGAGCAGGTCTGGGGGAGGACACGGGAGCCTGGGAAGGGCTGGAGCAGCAGGAGGAGGGTCTGGAGAACTTCTGAGGGAGCCTGGAGAAAAGGAGGCTCAGGTGGGACCTTCTGCCTCTCCCCTCTCCCTGACAGGAGGGGACAGCCAGGTGGGGGCTGGCTCTGCTCCCGGGGAACAAGGACAGGACAAAGGCCTCAAGGTGCACCAGGGGAGGTTTGCCTGGGGGTTTCTCCATGGAAAGGGTGCTCAGGTATTGCCCAGGGAGGTTTGGAGTCCCCATCCCTGGAGGAAGGGCTGAACGTGGCGCTCAGGGCTCCTGATGTCCATCCTGGACCTCCCCTGGCGCAGATGGAGGTCATTTCCTCTCCTCCTGCTGTTCCCTGGGAGCAGATCCCAACCCTGCTCTCCCATCAGGGACTTGTGGGGTGAAAATCCCCTCCTGAGCCTTTTTGTCCTTTTCTCCAGGCAGTTCCAAACCCTGATCACTTTTTCCATAAGGAAATTCCTCCTCATGTCCACCCTGAACCTCTCCTGGAGGAATTTGGGGCTATTCCCTCCCACCCTGTCATTCCCTGGAGCAGATCCTGACCCCGCTCTCCATCAGGGTCTTGTGGGGTGAAAATTCCCCCCTGAGCCTCCTTTTCTCCAGGCAGTTCCAAAGCCTGACCAGCTTTTATTCCTCCTCATGTCCATCCTGACCCTCCCCTGGAGGAATTTGGGGCTGTTTCCTCTCCTCCTGCTGTTCCCTGGAGCAGATCCTGACCCTGCTCTCCCATCAGGGTCTTGTGGGGTGAAAATCCCCTCCTGAGCCCCCTTTTCTCCAGGCTGAGCCCCTTTCCAGCTCCCTCAGGGCTCCTCCAGCCCCTTCTCCTGCTGCTCCAGCCCTTCCCCAGCCCCTCGATGTCTCTGTGGCCGGGAGGGCTCAGAACCGGCCCCAGCCCTGGAGGGGCCCCAGCAGTGGCAGCACAGGGGGACAATCGTTGTCCCCAAGGCTGGGGCAGCCCAGGTGCCATCCTGGGCACACCTGGGCTCTGTCCAGCTGCTGGCACCAGCACCCCCAGAGCTTTTCCCAGCTTTCCAGCCCCTCCTGGAGCGTTCCATGGGGTTTTTGTGAGCCACAACACTCGAGCTCAGTGAGTTTCCCTCCTCTCCGACCCTCCTGCAGCTTCCCTTGAATCCCTGAGTTCCTCTCATCCTTGATGTGCTCGGAGAACCTCTGTTCAGGGCTGCAAGGAGAGCAGCCCTTGTCAGGAGGGGGAAAACCAGGCCCAAGGTGTTCGTTGTGGGGAATTTTCAGCAACGAGAGCTCCCGTCCCTTCTCCAGGAGCTGTGGAGAGGCAGGGAGGGCCGGAAGGGAAAGATTCTTCTTCCCTCTCCCTTCATTGCACGGCTCTGGCTCTTCTGGAGAGGGATTTGCCCTTCTTATGAGGGAGAAAAATGTGAATGTGGGGTGGAAGTCATCCTGCTCCAGAGCGTTCCTGGGCTGCGGGGAAGGGAGGGGAAAAGGGGAAGGGAAAAAAGGAAAGGGGACAAAGAAAGGGATGAAAAAAGGGGAAGAAGAAGGGGGAAAAGAAGGGAAGGGGAAGGAGAAGGAAAAAAAGGGGAGGGGAAGAAGAAGGGAGGGGAAGGAGAAGGGGAAAGGGAAGGAGAAAGGGGGAAAAAAAAGGGAGGGGAAGAAGAAAGGAAGAGGAAGGGAAAGAAGAAAAGGAAAAAAGAAAGGGGAGGAGAAGGGGGAAAGGGAATGGGGAAGGAAAAGGGGAAGGGGAAGAAGAAAGGGAAAGGGAAGAAAAAGGGAAATGGGAGGAGGAAGAAGAAGGGGAAGGGAAGAAAAAAGGGGAAGAAGAAGGGGGAAAAGAAGGGAAAGGGAAGAAGAAGGGAGAGGGGAAAAAGAAAGGGAAGAAAAGAGGGGAAGAAGAAGGGGGAAAGAAGGGAAAAAGAAGGGGAAGGAGAAGGGAAAAAAAAGGGGAGGGGAAGAAAAAGGGAGGGGAAGAAGAAGGAGAAGGGGAAAGGGAAGGAGAAAGGGGAAAAAAAAGGGAGGGGAAGAAGAAAGGAAAGGGAAGAGGAAGAGGAAGGGGAAGAAGTAAAGGAAAAAAGAAGGGAAAGGGGAGGAGAAGGGGGAAAGGGAATGGGGAAGGAAAAGGGGAAGGGGAAGAAGAAAGGGAAGAAAAAGGGAAATGGGAAGAGGAAGAAGAAGGGGAAGGGAAGAAAAAAGGGGAAGAAGAAGGGGGAAAAGAAGGGAAAGGGAAGGGGAAGAAGAAGGGGAAAAAAGGGGAGGGGAAGAGGAAGGGGGAGAAGAAAGGGAAAAAAAGAAGGCAAAGGGGAGGAGAAAGGGGAAAGGGAATGGGGAAGGAAAAGGGGAAGGGGAAGAAAAAGGGAAATGGGAAGGGGAAGGGAAGACAAAAGGGGAAGAAGAAGGGAGGGAAAGAGGAAGGGGAGGGAGAAGGGGAAAGAAGGAGAAGGGGGGGAAAAGGGAAGAGAAAGGAGAAGAAGAAGGGAGGGAAAGGGAAGAGGAAGGGGAAGAAGAAAGGGAAAGGAAGGGGAAGAAAAAGGGAAATGGGAAGAGGAAGAAGAAGGGGAAGGGAAGAAAAAAGGGGAAGAAGAAGGGGGAAAAGAAGGGAAAGGGAAGAAGAAGGGAGGGGAAGAGGAAGGGGGAGAAGAAAGGGAAAGGGAATGGGGAAGGAAAAGGGGAAGGGGAAGAAGAAAGGGAAGAAGGGAAAAAGAAAGGGAAAAGAAGGGGAAGAAAAATGGGAATGGGAAGAGGAAGAAGAAGGGGACGGGAAAAGGGAATGGGGAAGGGGAAGAAGAAGGGGAAAAAGTGGAAGAGAAAGGGAAGAAGAAGGGAGGGGAAGGGAAAGGGGAAGAAGAAAGGGAAGGGAAAGGCAATGGGGAAAATGGGGAAGAAAAAAGGGAAGGGGAAGAAGAAGGAGGGGAAGGGAAAGGGGGAAATGGGGAAGAAGAAGGAGGGGAAGAGGAAGGGGAAAGGGAATGGGGAAGGGGAAAAAGAAAGGGGAAGGGAAAGGGAAAGAGAAGAAAAAGAAGGGGAAGGGAAAGGGAAGAAGGAGGGAAAGGGAAAAGGGGGGGGAAGGAGGGATCCATCCCTCCTGCATGGCAGTCCAGGTGAGGGCAGTGGGCACAGGCTGGGTGTCCCTGCTGCCCGGGGCTGTGGGTCCAGGTTTCCTGGGAAGGGCAGCTCCGTTCCCCCCTGAGCCGGAGCTGTCCGTGTGCTGCAGGCTGAGTCACTGCTGCTCCTTCTTCCCAGAGAAGCTCAGAATTTTTGGGGATGGTTGAGCGTGGGCAGGCCCAGCCCACTCAGCGCAGCAGCTCCTTGAAGGGTTTTTTTAATGAAGTTTTTCAGTTTTTGCTCTTGCTTTGACATCTTTTTTTTTTTCTTTGAGGGATTAATTTAGTTTAGACACAAAATCCATTTTGTTTGGGAAGGTGTTATCCTAAAATTGACCTCTCTTGGGGAGGCTTCAGGCGGGGGAACTCCGTGAGGAGATGGGATTTTGTGGGATTTTGTCCTGCCTGCCTCCCTGTGCTCAAAGGACCAGGAGCTTTGATCCCAATCCTTTTGGGATTTGACCCTGGCTGGGGGAAAAGTGGGGAGCACGGCAAAGGAAGGTGCAGAATGGGGGGAATGCTGAGCTGTTTGTGTCCTGCCTCCAGCCTCAGCCTGCTCTCTGCATTTAAATATGACATTTAAATATGATATTTTAACATGTGGATTATATATATTATGATATATATGATATTTATTATTATATATATTATATATGTGATATTTATTATGATATATATGATATAATAATAATGATAATAATGATAATAATGATAATAATAATAATTTTATATTATTGAGGAGCTTGAGAAGGTCCTTGAGGGCTTGGGAAGGTCCTTGAGGGCTTGGGAAGGTCCTTGCAGGGCTTGGGAAGGTCCTTGCAGGGCGTGGGAAGGTCCTTGAGGAGGTTGGGAAGGTCCTTGCAGGGCGTGGGAAGGTCCTTGCACGCTTGGGAAGGTCCTTGAGGGAGTTGGGAAGGTCCTTGAAGGGCTTGGGAAGGTCCTTGAGGGGCTTGGGAAGGTCCTTGAGGAGCTTGGGAAGGTCCTTGAAGGGCTTGGGAAGGTCCTTGCAGAGCTTGGGAAGGTCCTTGAAGGGCTTGGGAAGGTCCTTGAGGAGCTTGGGAAGGTCCTTGCAGGCTTGGGAAGGTCCTTGAGGAGGTTGGGAAGTTGCTTGAAAGGCTTGGGAAGGTCCTTGAAGGGCTTGGGAAGGTCCTTGAGGATAGCATTATATCTCTGATAATATTGTATCTCTGATAATAATACATCAAGGGGGTGGAATAAAATGAGTTTTAAGGTCCCTTCCCACCCAAACCATTCCATGATTCCATTTCCCCATCCTTTCTTTCCCTCTCGTGCCCCACCTGGGCACACCTGAGGAACAGCCCCAGCACTTCTGGGCACACAAATCTCTGAAATGCTCTGATAATATTATATCTAGGATAATATTATATCTCTTAAATACAGCAAAGGGGTAGAATGAGATGGGCTAATTTAAGGTTCCTTCCCACCCAAACCATTCCATGATTCCATTTCCAGATCCTTTCTTTCCCTTTCAAGCCCCACCTGGGCACACCTGAGGCACAGCCCCAGCACTTCTGGGTACACAAATCTCTGAAATGCTCTGATAATGTCATATCTCTGATAATGTCATATCTCTGATAATATTATATCTCTGATAGTATTATATCTCCTAAATACATCAAGGGGGTGGAATAAAATGATCTTTAAGGTCCCTTTTCACCCAAACCATTCCATGATTCCATTTCCAGATCCTTTCTTTCACCTTCCTCCCTTTTCTAGCCCCACCTGGGCACACCTGAGGAACAGCCCCAGCACTTCTGGGCACACAAATCTCTGAAATGCTCTGATAATATTATATCTAGGATAATATTATATCTCTTAAATACAGCAAAGGGGTATGAACGAGATGGGCTAATTTAAGGTTCCTTCCCACCCAAACCATTCCACGATTCCATTTCCAGATCCTTTCTTTCCCTTTCAAGCCCCACCTGGGCACACCTGAGCCGCAGCCCCAGCACTTCTGGGTACACAAATCTCTGAAACGCTCTGATAATGTCATATCTATCTCTGATAATATTATATCTCTGATAATATTATATCTCTGATAGTATTATATCTCTTAAATACATCTAGGGGGTGGAATAAAATGAGCTTTAAGGTCCCTTCCCACCCAAACCATTCCATGATTCCATTTCCCCATCCTTTCTTTCCCTCTCGTGCCCCACCTGGGCACACCTGAGGAACAGCCTCAGCACTTCTGGGCGCACAAATCTCTGAAATGCTCTGATAATATTATAGCTAGGATAATATTATATCTCTTAAATACAGCAAAGAGGTAGAATGAGATGGGCTTTAAGGTTCCTTCCCACCAAACCATTCCATGATTCCATTTCCAGATCATTTCTTTCACCTTCCTTCCTTTTCTAGCCCCACCTGGGCACACCTGAGGAACAGCCCCAGCACTTCTGGGCACACAAATCTCTGAGACGCTCTGAGCCGGATTTTTGGCACCTCTGAGCCTGCAGCAGGACCCCCGGCCGTCCCTTCCCGTGTGCCAGGGGACGGCTGCTGCGTCTTTAAGTGCGCGGAGGCAGCTCCATTGAAGATTTGCAGGAGAGCAGGAGGGGGGTGTGGATGTGGCTATTGGCAGAGCTGTGCTGACATCCCTGCGAGCAGCTGGGATCTGCCGAGCCGTTTGTCAGAGCCCCGAGCAGCAGCAAAAACCCGCCGGGGTTTTTTTTTTTTTGGGTTTTTTTTTTTTTTGATTCGGGAGAGCTGGCGGGGGCTTCCCGGCAGCCAGATGATCCTGGCAGAATTCCTCTTGAACTGCTCGTGGCCATGGAGTCTCCGCTGAAACCGGGAAACAGCTGACGTGCTCGGAGTGCAGAACCGCCGCGGTGAGTTTATTTTTAGAATGAGGTTTTAATTATTTGAGAAAAGAAAGATTGGTCAGACTTCTCTTTTCCCCCCTCCCCGGCGCAAAATGCGGCGTAAACGTGGGTGAAACATTTCAGGGACCCGGCAGCGTCCCTCTCCCCTTGGTAAATGCCAGCGTTTCTGCTGCTGGATGGGGTTAATTGAAATAAAAATGTGTTTCTGGCATGCCAGGGAGGACTTGGGAGGGTGAGATGAGCTCTCCTCTTGCTCCTTTTGTGCTGCTGGGGATGCACCTCCGGAGAGAGGGAATCCCCGGTCGGGCATCCTGTGCTCTGCCATGTCATTAAGGAGTTCCCCTGACAGCATCATGGAATCTCCTTGTGCTCTGTCTGCAGCTTCCTCCTGGGTGGTTCTCCCTGTTCTGCAGAGACAGAACCTTCCCAGCCCTTCTGCTGGCTTCTGTTTTAGGGGATTTATTTCTTCGGAGCTGGCTAGTTGGTGGGGAATGTTGGCCACCGGGCTGGCGTCGTGCCGTGTGACGTTTTTGGGG
Source organism: Motacilla alba alba (assembly GCF_015832195.1). Lineage (NCBI taxonomy): Eukaryota > Metazoa > Chordata > Aves > Passeriformes > Motacillidae > Motacilla > Motacilla alba. The sequence continues at coordinate 941,333 of NC_052044.1, read as the reverse complement.
TGGCTTATGCAATTTGGCGTTCTGTAGGATGGTTCACTGAGACATAAACTCATTTTTAAATGGATTTAAACCCCTCACTGAGCTGGGTTTAGTGGAATCAGGAGCTGGGGTTGTCTTTCCCCCTCCTCACCCGTGTCCGTGTCCAGTTTTGCCTAACACCCAAGAAGTTGTGCTCTCCTCATCCCAGATTTAGTGCTGGGATCTGGTTTTTTTGGGATTAAAGTGTGGTTATTGTACTTTGGCATCTCAGGATCTCTCTACCTGCTCCTCAGACTTCACACTCAATCCCCCCTTCTGCTGGCAGCCAACAAATAAAGCTGAGGGTTTTTTTTTTTTAAATCCTTATTCCCCCATTTTTTTCTGTGTTTAAATCCATTTCTGGGTCCCACCTGGAGAACACCCAGTGTCTGCCGTGGGATCAGTGCCTCTGTGTCCTGCACAAACTCTGGGGATGTGTTTTGCCAGCTGCTGGGGAAGGGGAGGGAATTCCTTGTTCCCTCATCCAGATTTTTAATGCTGCTGCTCCTGCCTGGCACAGGCTGAGCACAGGAGCAGGCGCCAGCAGGGGAAGAGTTTTCCTTGTTTTCCTGCTTGGTTTTCCTTATTTTCCTCCTTGGTTTTCCTTGTTTTCCTGCTGCTTTTCCATGTTTTCCTGCTTGGTTTTCCTGCTTGGTTTTCCATTTTTTCCTAGTTGATCTTCCTTGTTTTCCTGCTTGGTTTTCCTTGTTGGTTTTCCTTGTTTTCCTGCTTGGTTTTCCTTGTTTTCCTGCTTGGTTTTTCATTTTTTTCCTGCTTGCTTTTCCATGTTTTCCTGCCTGGTTTTCCTGCCTGGTTTTCCATGTTTTCCTGCTTGCTTTTCCATGTTTTTCTGCTTGGTTTTCCTCCTTGGTTTTCCTTGTTTTCCTGCCTGGTTTTCCATTTTTTGCCTGCTTGATTTTCCATGTTTTCCTGCTTGGTTTTCCTGCTTGGTTTTCCATTTTTTTCCTGCTTGGTTTTCCATTTTTTTCCTGCCTGGTTTTCCATTTTTTTCCTGCTTGCTTTTCCATGTTTTCCTGCTTGGTTTTCCTGCTTGGTTTTCCATTTTTTTCCTGCTTGGTTTTCCTTGTTTTCCTAGTTGATTTTCCTTGTTTTCCTGGTTGCTTTTCCATTTTTTTCCTGCTTGGTTTTCATGGTTGGTTTTCCTTGTTTTCCTGCCTGATTTTCCATTCTTTTCCTGCTTGGTTTTCCTTGTTTTCCTGCTTGGTTTTCCTCATTGATTTTCCATGTTTTCCTGCTTGGTTTTCTATTTTTTCCTGCTTGGTTTTCCTTGTTTTCCTGGTTGCTTTTCCATTTTTTTCCTGCTTGTTTTTCTGGTCGCTCTTCCATGTTTTCCTGCTTGGTTCTCCTTGTTCTCCTGCTCGCTTTTCCACGTTTTCCTGCTTCATTTTCCTCCTCGCCACCTCTGATGCCTCTCCCTCCTTGAGGACGGGCTCAGACGGACAGAATTCATCTCGGAATTCTCTAAAAAAAAATCCCCAGCAGCCCCGGGGATTTTTGCTGAGCCACGGAAGGGTTAACAGAAATCCCTGCTCGGGCGCCGTCCTATTGCATCCTGACACTGTGCAGAGTAGGTGGATCATTCCTTGCTTTTCAGGAAACCCCTGTGGTGGACAGCCCTCGTTAATTGTTGCTGGGAAACTGCTTTTTGACGTCAGCACGGAGCAGTTCCCTGCTCTGAGGATGGAGACGGGAATAGCTCGTGCCGAGGGGGTGGGAAGGGGTGTGAAATGGAGCGGGGAGCTCTGACGGGGAATTCTCAGCCTGCATTTCTCTCCTCTCTGCCAAAGTTCTGCCCAGGAAGCCTCAGGAACTGTCCACAAAGCTTTGGTGCTGCTCTGGGAGCAGCGCTTCCCAGAACTTGGGTGACTTCTAGTTCTTGCTGCGAGGTCGGTGGATGGTTGCGCGGGTCAGGTTCAAAGCCACGGGGGTTTCCGGCTGCGTGCCGGGCTCTCGGATGCTTCTGACCCAGGTCTGAGGGACATTCTGAGTTCTGACGCTTGTCCTGGTGGGAGCTGTTACCTGAGGCAGCTCCAGGTGCTCTTCACCTGTCAGAATTCCATCCGAGCCTGCAGACCTTTGCCGTGCTGCTGCTGCAGTGCCGTTCTCCCTGAGTGGGGCTGGTTCGGGACCTTTTCTCCCACCGACAGCTCCTTCCTGTGGAATTTGTAGGGTCCCCAAGGCGAGGGAAGAGATGAGAATCTTGGCTCCGTGTTTCAGAAGGTCGATTTGTTATTTTATGATCTAGATTATATTAAAAATGCTCTACTAAGAGGAATGATACAGACAGAAGGCGAGAAAGGAATGAATAATAAAAATCCCTGACTGCTCCCAGCCTCGCCACGGCTGCCTGGGATTGGTCATTAAGTAAAACCAATTTACACGAGACCAATCAAAGGTGCAGCTGTTGGTGAAGCATCTCCGGGGCACGTTCCACACCGTCAGATATTATTGTTGACATTTCTTGGCTGGGGCTCCTCAGCTCCTCAGGAGAAAATCCTGAAAAAGGATTTTTGTCAAATATCACAGCGACACCTTCCCTCCCCTGCCGTCCTCGTGAGCACCAGCTGCCCCTGATGGCCGAGGAGGAGCCACTGGGACAGGCCCCGGGCATGGCAGAGCCTGGGGGGCTTTGTGCTCAGAATCACAGCCCCCTGCCCAGCCCACTGACCCAATTCCCTGGGCATCCAGAGCCTGAGGGGCTTTGTGCCTGGAATCACAGACCCCTCCCCAGCCCACTGACCCAATTCCCTGGGCATGGCAGAGCCTGGGGGGCTTTGTGCCTGGAATCACAGCCCCCAGCCCAGCCCACCGACCCATTTCCCTGGGCAGAGCAGCCATTGGGACCATCCCAGAGCCTGGCAGAGCCTGGGGGGCTTCGTGCCTGGAATCACAGCCCCCTCCCCAGCCCACCTCCCCCATTCCTGGGCAGAGCAGTCACTGGGACCATCCCAGAGCCTGGGGGGCTTCATGCCTGGAGTCACAGCCCCCTCCCCAGCCCACCGACCCATTTCCCAGGGCTTGGTAGAGCTCGGGGGGCTTTGTGCGTGGAATCAAAGCCCCCTCCCCAGCCCACCGCCCCCGTTTCCCTGTGCAGCCACTGGGCTGAGCCTCGGCAGAGCCTGGGGGGCTTTGTGCCTGGAATCACAGCCCCCTCCCCAGCCCACTGACCCATTTCCCGGGCAGAGCAGTCACTGGGACCATCCCAGAGCCTGGCAGAGCCTGGGGGGCTTCGTGCCTGGAATCACAGCCCCCTCCCCAGCCCACTGACCCATTTCCCGGGCAGAGCAGTCACTGGGACCATCCCAGAGCCTGGCAGAGCCTGGGGGGCTTCGTGCCTGGAATCACAGCCCCCTCCCCAGCCCACCGACCCATTTCCCAGGGCTTGGTAGAGCTTGGGGGGCTTCGTGCCTGGAATCACAGCCCCCCTCCCCAGCCCACCTCCCCCATTCCTGGGCAGAGCAGTCACTGGGACCATCCCAGAGCCTGGGGGGCTTCGTGCCTGGAGTCACAGCCCCCTCCCCAGCCCACCGCCCCCGTTTCCCGGGCGGAGCCGTTCCCGCAGCCGCGCTGGGCAGGGGGGGCCTGAGTCACCCCCGCCCCGTTGCTCCTGGCAACAGAGCCCCGTTGCCATGGAGCTCGGCTCCCCATTGGCTGCCGGGCGGCCAATCAGCGAATTGCTGGCCAGAGCATCACTGGTACCCAGCGGTGGTGGGTGCTGGGTGCTGCTGCCCCCAAACAGGGCAGGGGGGAATTTTTGGGGAAATTATGGGATGGTTCGGGTTTGTGCGCATCCGGGGGGGGCAGCGAGGCTGGTGAGGGGTGTGACACTCACATTCCCTGGAAAATCCCTTGGCCAGGAGCGTGCTCCTGGGAAGCTGAGGAGCCTCGGAGAGAAGGAAAACAATTCTGATCTCATTTGCTTCTGCTGTGTTTTGCTCGTGTGGAATGTGTTTGGAGATTGTTCACCCACAGGTGCTGGTTTCAGTGGATTCTGCTGTGAGTTGTTTTGTCTCGCTGACCAATTACAGCCAAGCTGTGTCGGGACTCTGGAGAGAGTCACGAGTTTTCATTATTATCTTTTTAGCCTTCTGTCTGTATCCTTTCTGTATTCTTTAGTACAATTTAGCATTCCTTAACATAATATAGATCATAAAATAATTAATTAACCTTCTGCTGTGAACATGGACTGAGAGTCATCATTGCTCCCTGCCACGGGGGTCCCTGCAGATGCAATCGAGGGGTTTGGAGCACAAACCCTGCGAGGACCAGCTGAGGGAGCTGAGGGTGCTCAGCCTGGAGAAGAGGAGACGCAGAGGCAACCTAAGCTCATCTGGAAGGGCAGGTGTCCTCAGGATGATGCGTGGCAGTGCTTGGGAGGAGTCCCACGTGTTCCTGCTCTGGTTCCTGGCCAGCAGGAGCAGGGAGGTCACCCTTCCCCTGCGCTCAGCACTGGTGAGGGCACGCCTCGAGTGTTGTGTCCAGCTCTGGCCCCTCAGTTTGGGAAGGACCTTGGGATGCTCGAGCACATCCAGAGGAGGCAACGAGGCTGGAGAGGGGCTGGGAACCCTGTGAGGAACCACTGAGGGAGCTGGGGGTGTTCAGCCTGGAGAAAAGGAGGCTCAGGGGTGACCTTACCACTCTCTGCACCCCCCTGAAAGGTGCCTGTGCTCAGTGGGGCTGGGCTCTGTCTGCAGGCAGCACTGACAGAAGCAGAGCACACGGCCTCGAGCTGCACCAAGGGAAATTCAGGCTGGAGATCAGGGGAAAGTTTTTCACAGAAAGGGTGATAAAGTTCTGGAATGGCTGCCCGGGGAGGCGGTGGAGTCACCATCCCTGGGTGTGTTTAACAAAGCCTGGATGTGGCACTGGGTGCCAGGGTTTGGTTGAGGTGTTGTGGTATGGTGACCCCTCCATCTCCACCTCAGATCCCTCCATTCCCCCTCAGACCCCTCCATCCCCCCCTCAGAACCTTCCATCTGCCCTCATACCCCTCCATCCCCCTCTCAAACCCTTCCATCTCCCCTCAGACCCTTCCATTCCCCCTCAGACCCCTCCATTCCCCCCTCAAACTCCTCCATCCCCCTTCAAACCCCTCCATCCCCCTTCATCCTCCCCTCAGATCCCCCTCAGACCCCTCCTTCCCCCCTCAAACCCCTCCATCTCCACCTCAGATCCCTCCATCCCCCTCTCAAACCCTTCCATCTCCCCTCAAACCCCTCCATCTCCACCTCAGACCCCTCCATCCTCCCCTTCCATCCCCCCTCAGCCCCCTCCATCCCTCTGCAGCGCCGGAGCTGTGTGTGGGCAGCTGCAGCCATATGTCTCCTTTGCACCCTCATTTAGCTCGGGAGCAGCTCTGTTCCCTGAGAAACAAGGCCAGGGAAGGAGTTTATTTAGCAGGAGCTTCCTGCCTTTTCCAGATCTGCTGCCAGATCTGTCTGAGCTGGAAATGCAGAACTTTTCTTTATTCCCTGCCCAACCGGGAGCTGCAGCTGCATTCCCGGGGCTCGCAGCTGCAAACTGCAGGTGGCAAGAAGGCAGCAGAGGTGGAATTCCGTGTTCCTTTCTGGGGTGAGGAGGAGGAGGAGGGCCGAAACGTGTCCTTGGCCAGCATTCCCAGTTTGCCCAGTCACTGCTGCCGCCGGGCAAACTGGGAATCGTTTTGCCGGTCCCCAAACCGAACCAGCCACGGCACCTCCCCCACCTCCTCCCTCCCACCTTTGCTCCGTCTTCTTTCCTGACACAGATTTTCTGCCGCATCTGTGTCATTTTTTTTTCCTCTCTCCCGAGGCCCAGCTCGGTCCCACCCACCCTCCCTCGAGCGCTCTGAACTCGCAGCCTCTCCACGAGCCCCTGTCTGTCACCGTCACTCGCGTCTGCCACCCCCTCGCCGCGTCCCACGGCTGCCCCGGGGGAGCTGGGGCTGATTCATTCATCCTGCCAGGAATCCTCCTCTGGAAAACAGCAGTGCCCAGATCTTCCCCGGGTTCTGCGTGCAGGGAAATGTCCTGGAGGCTGCCTGGCGGGGATGGAAGCTGCAAACAGGAGGGGGCAGCTGATAAATGTCACTTTCTGTGGCTCTGAGTTGTCTTTTCTGGGAAATCTGATCATGCTCCCTGTGTGATGCCGAAGTTACGTCGCAGCGCGACAGGAAAAGATCCTGTTATCCTTCTTAAATTGGGCTGAGGTGTTTGGCTGGGGGGGAAAAGCTTGTTAGAGGGTGGGTGGTGCAAAGGGAATGAGCTGTACGAAACCTGCTCCTTTATTTGAGCGCCATGTGTGCGGTTCCGGTGCTGCCTCCTCCCTTGCCTTCCCCAAATCTGCTCCAGATCCTCTTGAAATGTTTAAACCCCCGGCCTGGCCACGAGCCTGGAGCAGTTTCCTCCAGTGTGGAATGTTTTGGGGTGGGAGGAGGCAGAGTTTACCACCTTCACCCCCTGCACGATCCACCCACAAATGCGGCACACCAGGCAAAGCGTTCCCTTTTCCCTTCCTGACCCAGTTCCTGTCGGAGCAGCGTGGGATTCCCTCGTGGGGGGCTCCTCACCCTGGGAGCAGCACTGCTGGATCTCATCCTGCTGGGGTGAGGACAGGCCCCTGCAGCTGGAGGGTGGGTGCTTGCTTTCCCTTCACCTTTTCTCCATGAATTTTCTGGGAAAATGAATGGAAAATTCATTTTCCCGTGAATTTCCTGAGGTGCTGCTTAGCCTTGAGCTCAGTAGCTTTTCCCTTTCCTCTGTGGCTCTGGACTGCCAGCAGCCTCACTCAGGTGAGCCTTTTTTGAGCCTCCAAAGTCCAGGTGAGCAGGAATGCAGGAAGCTGAGGTGGCCAAGCTGCCTCCCTGTGTCAGTCCTGTCCCTCTGTCCCGCTGGATCTGGCATTTTCCAGCCACCCCAGGGCACCTGCTCTCCATGTCGTAACAAATTTATTAAAATTCCATGTAAGAATCCCTGGAATGGAGGCAGTTCACTGCCTTCTCCCGCTTTCTGTGCCTGGAACCAATTCCAGTAACTGCATAAATGTCAAATGCACGTTTTGTGTTCAGCAGCTCCACAAATTAAAGGGGAATGCTCCGGGAATATCAGCTGTTCTGTGCAGAGCCGGGAGTTGATAAATCTCTGTGAGTTCTGACTCTGTTTCAGCCACATTCTGCCAAAGGAATTGAAAATCAGTTGTTCAACAGGTGTTCCCTGCTGCGAGAGGTTTTGGTCGAGCCTCGCTCTGATTTGGGCTCCCCTTTTCGGAAGTTTGTCTCTCCAGAGGTGTTTCCTGGTGCCACATCCCCCCACAGCCACGTGGAGCTGGTTTAGTCCTTGCTCAGACTCTGAGACCTGCTCTGAGCGACTGAAATCATAAAATCCCGGACTGGTTTGGGTTGGGAGGGACCTTAAAGCTCATCCCATGGGCAGGGACACGTCCCTCTGTCCCAGGCTGCTCCAATCCCTGTCCAAACTGGCCTTGGACACTTCCAGGGATCCAGGGCCAGCCCCAGCTGCTGTGGGAAATCCATTCCAGGGCCTCACCATCCTCACAGGGAAGGATTCCTTCCCAAAATCCCACCAATCCCTGCCCTCTGGCAGTGGGGAGCCGTTCCCCCTTGTCCTGGCACTCCAGTTCCTAAGGGCAGGGCTGATCTTTGGATTCCAGATGATCAATTTGGAATTAACTCTTAATTTGATGAGGTTGAGGCTCTCAGCACACCAAAGCACAGGTGCTGCCCTGTCCAGGCTCCTCTCTAATCCAGAGGTGCCTCCATGGGCTGCCTGCTTCTTGCTAATCAAAGGGGAGCAATTAAATGCAACTTGATCAGGAATTTTTGTCTTAATGTGTGGTTTGAGTCCCACTTGGCCTGAAGTACCTGACCAGAAGGAGATATCAGGGTTACCTTATCTCACAGAGCCTGTTTTTGGAGTACAAGGCTATTTTCTCACTCAAGATTTGACTGATTACAAAAATAACTGAGCTGGGATCTGGAGAAATGCAGATTTTTGGTGGTGGTTTGCCCCTGGGGCAGAGCACGGCTCTGGCTGGTGGAATTTATTTCACCTGTGCGATGTTTGCTGGTTTAGAGCTGCCCTCAGTCTCTCTGTCTCCATCGCTCACCTCCCTCAGGACCTCTGTTCTGCCTCAGCGACTTTGTCCAGCCCTGGTGCCTCCAAAATCCTGCTGAGAACCACGCAGCTCCTGCCGGCAGCCCTCGAGCTGGGGCTGCACCCAGGGTGGGCAGGCTTGATCCCAGGGCTCGGTTTGGGATCTGTGCACCAGGAGGGCTCCAAGGAAATTCCAACCTGTGTGTGGAAGAGTTTGTGTCCAGAGAGAAGCTCTGCTCAGCCCCTGAGCTGTGCCTTGTCCCGCAGGTGCCCGTCGCTGCGTCGGAGGGCTCTGAAGATGTCCAACAGCAACACGGCGCAAGAGTCCCTGGAAATTATGAAGGAATCAGAAAAAAAGGTGGTTGAGGAATCTGTGAACAAAACCAAATATGTATCCAGGTCACCAAGCAAGGAGGAGGCGGAGAAGGATGGCGGGGAGGAGGTCAGCGTGCGCCAGGAGTCTCAGGTGAGTGTGGGCAGGGAGAGCTGGGCCTCACCTGCTGCTTCCCAAACCTTCCCAAAGCACCCAGAGCCCCACAGGGACACCAGGCTGGGCAGGCTGCTCCTTTCCTCTTCAGCTGAATTTCTCCTGGCCAGAGTGGTTGAAATATTCCCTGAGCCTGGGAGTGGAATAACTGAAATATTCCCCGAGGGACGCTCGTGCTCTGTCCCCGGGTCCTGGTGCCAGAGCTGTCACCTCCCTCTTACTCCTTTCTTTGATCTGAGGATGAGTTAATGACTTCGTGTCAAGGGAAGGCAGCCAGGGAGAGCTCGGTTTCAGGAATGCTGCTTGACTATTGCTCTGCTTCAGTTAAAAATAGGACGGGAATGTTTTGGGATTTCATGTCAAGAAATGCAAAAAAGCTCTGTGCAAGCATCATTTGGGGCTGCTGGGACTCATTCCTGCTGCTCCTGGCGGAGCTTGAAGCAGTTGCCACCCTCAGCTGCCTGCTGGGTGCTGCTGCCGTTCCAGCTGTGGGCTGGCACCTCTGCCAGATGTGCCCACAGCTGCACGGCCAGACCCGGAGCTGTGCAGGGAGAGCCTGACTGGGCACTTGGGAATGGAGTGGGAGAGATTTCAGGAAACGTTTTATTCAGGGAAAAACCTACAGTGGTGTGTCTGGATTTCAAATAATTATCACCACACCATCTCCCCGACTCCAGTGGGAGCAAACGATTTTCTGTCCCTCCCTCTTGGCAAGGTGGCACTCGACCAGGAGTGCACATTCCCAGTGTCCTCCTGTCTCGGTTTGGAAAGCCAGGTGTCTGCTGAGGAAGGCAGGAGCCTCCCCTGAAATGGAAAATGTAAACTCCCCTCCCTCTGAATTGTTAAAAATTTGAAATTAAGAGGCTCTCAGGCAAAAATAGGGGAGCAGGAATAACAGTTATTAGGGAAGGAAATTAAAAAATAAAATAAACAATGCAGTAAATCAAAGCAACACTGACAGAGTCAGAACACAGCCTGACACCCTGTGGGTCAGGGTGCTGGCAGCAGTCCAGCTGGAATTGTGGCTGCAGCGCTCCTGGAGTGTCAGGGGTGGTTCTGTTGGAGCAGGGATCCTGTAGATAAGGGTGTGGTCTTCCTCTGAAGATCCAGTGGAAGAGGCAGCTGCTCCTCTGGGAATCCAGTGGGAAGGCTGCTCTGCTGTCCCAGAGTCTCAGATTGTATCCAGGCAGGAATGTTTGCAATCTCAGATTGTGTCCAGGCAGGAATGTTTGCAATCTCAGATTGTATCCAGGTAGGAATGTTTGCAATCTCAGATTGTATCCAGGCAGGAATGTTTGCAAGCTCAGATTGTATCCAGGCAGGAATGTTTGCAATCTCAGATTGTATCCAGGCAGGAATGTTTGCAATCTCAGATTCTCTCCAGGTAGCAATGCTTGGCTCCTCCCCTGGGCGGAGCATCTCCCAGTGGGATGATGGAATTTTATCAGCCATGCAGAGACACTTATTGCCCATTAACAGCAGATAATTAATAATTAATGGCCCATGAAACAGCAGATAATTAGTAATTAATGGCCCATGAACAGGAGCTATCTCCTGGAGGGAGGATTGGTTGTGGAGAGATAAGGAAAGCTGCCCAATGAACAGAAGATAACTGCCCCAGCTCTGACAGAGGGCAAACAGAACCCACATTGCCCTGCAATCCAGGACATCTCCTCAAACGCTTCTCAGCCAGGTCCAGCCCCCAGAGGCTTGGTGGCTCTCCAGACGGAGCAGCGGCATCTCTGCCATGATCCACGTGTCCCAGGAATGGCGGAGAAGTCCCAGGTTGAGTTTCTTGCCTTCCCTTTTCTCTCTCCACAGAAGCGAACATCCAGTCACGGACACGCCAGGAAAAGAGCCAAGGTAGGAGCTCTGCTGCCATCCCAATTTCCTTTGGGCTCTTCTGATTCCTGATCCCAGTCTTAGGTGCTGCTCCTGAGCCTGTCCTGGCCCTGGAAAAGCAGATGATTCCTCAGGACAGGGATTCATTTCCATGTGCTCCTTTCTGACAGGATCAAGGCTGGAAGGGAATCAAGGCAGGGAATTTCCCACCTAAAATTTGCTTCAAGGGCTGAAGGAATAAAAGAACTCATTATTCAGGGATTCCAAGTCATTGTGCATCTGTATATTGAGGGGAATATTCCTCAAATTGGGAATTTCATTGGGAATGGCTGCACCAGTGCCTTGGGAATGCAGCTGCAGGAATTCAAGTGTGAGTTTTAGCTGAGGTGATGTAACCACTCCCTTTTTTTAATTTTTTTTTTTTTTTTTTTTTACCTTTTTCAGTCTAACTCAAAGCTTAAACTGGTCAGGAGTTTGGCTGTGTGTGAGGAATCCTCAGGCCCCTTCGTGGATGGGCTGCTGGAGTCTCAGGTAGGCCCAGAACGAGACAAATTCGGGAGTGTGGGAGCCCAGGAAATCTCTGTTTTGCTAGAAATGATCCATGTCTTGCTCTCTTGTGCCTTGGGGAACCAAAAAATTCCCACAAGAGCTGGTTGAGACCTTCCTGGGCCATGGCTCAGGGACTCCAGCCTCCTTTGTTTCACCCCAGGACATCATCCAGCTGCACGTGAGCTGCCCCTCTGACAAGGAAGAGGAGAAATCCACGAAAGATGGGGTGGAGAAAGAAGAAAAAGACAAGAACAAAGAAAAAACACCAAGGAAGATGCTCTCTCGAGGTCAGGTGCTGCTCAGCTGCTCTGGGAACCCTCTGGAAGGTGGGGCAGGGTGTGGGGCAGGCGCTTGGGTGGCTCTGCTGCTGCTGCTGAGCAGGACTGTGGGGTTGGGACCATCAAGGAATCCTGGTTTGGGTGAGATGTGACCTTAAAATCCATCCAGTGCCGTGGGCAGGGACACCTCCCACTGTGCCAGGCTGCTCCAAACCCCTCCAGCCTGGCCTTGGTGGGGTTGGGACCATCAAGGAATCCTGGTTTGGGTGAGAAGTGACCTTAAAATCCATCCGGTGCCATGGGCAGGGACACCTCCCACTGTGCCAGGCTGCTCCAAACCCCTCCAGCCTGGCCTTGGGCACTGCCAGGGATCCAGGGCTGCTCTGGGCACCTCTGCCCGCCCTCCCAGGGAGGAATTCCTTCCCAAAATCCCACCAATCCCTGCCCTCTGGCAGTGGGAAGCCGTTCCCTGTGTCCTGTCCCTCCATCCTTTGTCCCCAGTCCCTCTGCAGCTCTCTTGGAGCCCCCAGAAATTGTATTTGTTTTGGTTCAGGGTCATTTTGGGAGAAAAATTGTTAAAGGTTTTGGGGGCTCCAAGGTCTCCCTGGGTTCTTCTCTTCTCCAGGTTGAGAAGAGAAGAAAGGGTTTTTTTTGAAAATAAATTTAGGTGTTTTTTTAAAATTTGTTTGGGGAAAAGATATTTATTTAATAGGTAAATTATTAAAGAGTAAAAGGTTAAAATTAAACTAATAGTAAAGGGTTCTTCTCCAGGTTGAGAAGAGAAGAAAGGGTTTTTTTTTAAGAAAATAAATTTAAGTGGGGTTTTTTTAATTGGTTTGGGGGAAGATTTTTTTTGGAGAAAAGTGGAAAAAATTGTTTATTTAATAGGTAAAGTATTAAATAGTAAAGGGTTAAAATTAAACTAATAGTAAAGGGTTCTTCTCCAGGTGGAGAAGAGAAGAAAGGGGTTTTTTAAAGAAAATTAATTTAAGTGTTTTTTTTTTTTTTATTTGTTTGGGAAAAAGATTTTGTTGAGAAAAGTGGAAAAATATTTATTTAATAGGTAAAGTATTTATTAGTAGAAAAAATGAGGCACTGGAGGGGGCTCCAAAGTCTCTCTGGGGTTCTTCAGGTTTTTTCCTTTCCCCACTTTTTTTTCCTTTCCCCCTTTTTTTCCTTTTCCTCCCTTTTTTTTCCTTTTCCCCTTTTTTTCCTTTCCCCCCTTTTTTTCCTTTTCCCCCTTTTTTTTTCCTTTTCCCCTTATTTTTTTCTCCCTTTTTTTCCTTTTCCCCCTTTTTTCCTTTCCCCTTTTTTTTCCTTTCCCCCTTTTTTTTTCCTTTCCCCCTTATTTTTACTTTCCCCCTTTTCTTTTTCCTTTTCCCCCTTTTTTCCTTTCCCCTTTTTTTTCCTTTCCCCCTTTTTTTTCCTTTCCCCCTTTTTTTTACTTTCCCCCTTTTCTTTTTCCTTTTCCCCCTTTTTTTTCCTTTCCCCCTTTTTTCCTTTCCCCCTTTTTTTCCTTTCCCCCCCTTTTTTTTCCTTTCCCCCCTTTTTTCCTTCCCCCCTTTTTTTTCCTTTCCCCCTTTTTTCCTTTCCCCCTTTTTTTCCTTCCCCCCCTTTTTTTCCTTTCCCCCTTTTTTTTTCCTTTCCCCCTTTTTTTTCCTTTCCCCTTTTTTTTCCTTTCCCCTTTTTTTTCCTTTCCCCCCTTTTTTTTCCTTTCCCCCTTTTTTTTCCTTTCCCCCTTTTCTTTTTCCTTTTCCCCCTTTTTTTTCCTTTCCCCCTTTTTTCCTTTCCCCCTTTTTTTCCTTTCCCCCTTTTTTTTCCCTTTTCCCCATTTTTTTTCCTTTCCTCCCTTTTTTTCCTTTCCCCCCCTTTTTTTTTCCTTTCCCCCTTTTTTTTTTCCTTTCCCCCTTTTCCTTCTCTCTCTGCTGTCTCAGTGCTTTATTAATTTGTTCTGCTGCCATTCTTATTTTTTTTTCAGATTCCAGCCAGGAATACACAGACTCCACTGGAATAGATCTGCATGAATTTTTAGTAAATACACTGAAAAAAAACCCACGGTAGGTCACGGGCAGTACAACAACTCCCTGAGGGCTCTGTGGGCATTCCTGTGTCCTGAGGCATTGCTGCCCCTCCAGACAACGCCTGCAAATATTTTTTTCTTTTCCTCTTTGCAATTCCAAAAGTTCCCCAGAGCTGGGCCAATGTAGAAACTGAAATTATTGACATGAAAATTAAATTACAACTGTCATTTTGTATCCTGTTCCATTCCAAACGTGGCGTGATGTGAAGAGAGAAGGAACAAATTATTTCTTTGAATGCAAAGGAATCGTTTGGGTGGCTTTAAAACCTTTTGTAGAAATGGTTTTTGAGTGTCAGCCTGGACAGGAGCTGCTGTGGGAATAATCAGGGGATTGAGGGAGAGGCTGCCGAGGGAATGGTGAAGTTGGAGCCTCCGGCAGTGGAGCTTCCAGCAGGGCAGAGGTTCAGGCTTTGCAAAGCCGAGCAAAACATTTTGTTATTATTGCTAATTTTGTTATTAGCAAAACAACCTCAGACTGGAAGAAATCTGCTGTTCAGTGCGGTACATTTGAAGAGCAGGGAGTTTTTTAGCCCATTTCTGTGTGAAATCAGTGTCACCTCCTCCTCCTGTGACTCTTTCTGCTGCAGGGCAGGGCTTGGCAGCAGGGAGGGCTGTTCCGCTGTCCCTAAAGCGACCTTTTTAATCTTTCATTTTTTTCCCTGACAGGGATAGAATGATGCTGCTCAAGCTGGAACAGGAGATTCTGGAGTTCATTAGTGATAACAAGTGAGTGATGGTCGAGGTTGTGTCAGGCAAAGGAAGTTTTTAATGGAGATTTGGGAATCTGGGCTCCCAGGGGAGCAGGGTGAGGAGACTGTTCTGTACATCCTGGCACGCCTGACTGTCCCCTGTCCCCTGTCCCCTGTCCCCAGCAATCAGTTCAAGAAGTTCCCCCAGATGACCTCGTACCACCGCATGCTGCTGCACCGGGTGGCGGCGTACTTTGGGATGGATCACAACGTGGACCAGACCGGCAAGGCCGTCATCATCAACAAGACCAGTAACACACGGATGTAAGCTGCTCCGCCTCGCCCTTTTTCCCTTCCCTTCCTCTTCCCCTTCCCCTTTTTCCTTTCCCTTTTTCCCTTCCCTTTCTCTTCCCCTTCCCCTTTTTCCTTTCCCTTTTTCCTTTCCCTTTCTTCTTCCTCTTCCACTTCCCCTTTTATCCTTTCCCTTTTTCCCTTCCCTTTCTCTTCCCCTTCCCCTTTTTCCTTTTCCTTTCTTCTTCCCCTTCCCCTTTTTTCTTTTCCTTCCTTTTCCTTCCTTTTCCTTCCTTTTCCTTCCTTTTCCTTCCTTTTCCTTCCTTTTCCTTCCTCTTCCTCTTCCTCTTCCTCTTCCTCTTCCTCTTCCTCTTCCTCTTCCTCTTCCTCTTCCTCTTCCTCTTCCTCTTCCTCTTCCTCTTCCTCTTCCTCTTCCTCTTCCTCTTCCTCTTCCTCTTCTTCCCCTTCCCCTTCCCCTTTCCCTTTTCTTTCCCTTTCCTTTCCTTCCCCTTTCCCCTTCTTCTTCCCCTCCTTCTTCTCCTTCTCCTTATTTTTATCCTTCTTCTTCCCCTTTGCCTTTTTCCTTTCCCTTCTTCTTCCTTTCCCCTTCCCCTTTCCACTTCTTCTTCCCCTTGCCCTTTTTCCTTTTCCTTCCTTCTCCTTCCTTTTCCTTCCATCCTCTTCCTCTTCTTCTTCCCCTTTCCCTTTCCCTTTCTTTCCCCTTCTTCCCCTTCTCCTTATTTTTATCCTTCTTCTTCCCCTTTCCCTTTTTCCTTTCCCTTTTTCCTTTCCCTTTTTCCTTTCCCTTTTTCCTTTCCTTTTTCCTTCCCCTTCCCCTTCTTCTTCTCCTTCTTCTTCTTCCCCTTCTCTTCCTCTTCCCCTCTTTTCTTCCCTTTCTTTTTCCCCTCTCCCTTCTTCTTCCCCTTCCCCTTTTCCCCTCCCTTCCCCGCAGCCCAGGAACGCTCTGGAGCAGGATGACTTCCACCCCACATTCACATTTTTCTCCCTCATAAGAAGGGCAAATCCCTCTCCAGAAGAGCCAGAACCGTGCAATGAAGGGAGAGGGAAGAAGAATCTTTCCCTTCCGGCCCTCCCTGCCTCTCCACAGCTCCTGGAGAAGGGACGGGAGCTCTCGTTGCTGAAAATTCCCCACAACGAACACCTTGGGCCTGGTTTTCCCCTCCTGACAAGGGCTGCTTTCCTTGCAGCCCCGAGCAGAGGTTCTCCGAGCACATCAAGGATGAGAAGAACGCAGAGTTCCCTCAGAGGTTTATCCTGAAAAGGGATGACACCAGCATGGATCGGGATGACAACCAGGTGAGGGCTGGCAGGGGGGCATCTGCAGGTTTGGCACAGTCAGATGTGGCTGCTCACAGGACAAGAACAACTCCAAAATTCTCCTGGGTTTCATTTAATGGAAGCTCCCACCCCACCCAAGCTGCAGCATCTGAATTTCATGAAAGATTTTCCAAATATTATGGAAATGGATGAAGAATTGCTGTGGGTTTTATGGCTGGACTTCTCCATACCCTAAAATCAGCTAGGGGCTAGGCCAGGTTTTAGGGTGGAGCCTTTTTCCAAGGTTTCTTTGGGAATACCCCTCAGCTGAGTGTTGCTTTCCCCTCTCTCTTGCTGGCAGCAAGCCCTGCCCTTCCCCAGGGACCTCAGGGTCTTGCAGCTCCCACCTTCACAGAAACATGGAATGACGGGGCTTGGAAAAGACCTTAAAGCTCCTCCAGTTCCACAGGGGCACCTTCCACTATCCCAAGCTCCCCAAGCCCTGATCAACCTGGCCTTGGACACTTTCAGGGATCCAGGACCAGCCCCAGCTTCTGTGGGCTCCTGTGCCATGGCCTGCCCAGTCTCACAGGGAGGAATTTTTTCCCCTCTAAACCCAAAATCACATCACCCCATGTGCTGTGGGATCTGTCCCTGACTGGAGTCAGGATGAGAAGCTGGACACTGCAGTCAGTCCCAGTTTTTGGTTTCCCTTTGGTGGCACTCAGGGGTGCAGCACAGAACTCCAGGAGGGAGCAGGAGCGTTGGCACGTGCTCCAAAGTGTCACCTTCAGCTTTTCCCCCTGGCACCGGGCTGATATTCCTGATCCCTGGCTCAGGCAGAGCTCAGGCAGGGTGGTTGTGCTTGGGAATGGGCAGGAATGAACGTCCTGGCACCTCTGGGAGGTTCATCCCTGCGCTCAGGTGTCTCCAAGGTAGGTCCAGAGGCAGAGGCCGCATCATCCACATCATCCTACCCAAAACTCCCGGCAGCTGACTGCTCCTGCTGGCACCTGCTGACCCCTGAGCTGTGTTTGTCCCTTCAGATCAGACTCCCCTTGCAGGATGGGAGAAGGAGCAAATCCATAGAAGAGCGAGAGGAGGAATATCAGCGGGTCAGGGAGCGGATATTTGCACGAGAGGTAAGTTTGGATCTCACCTGCCAGGATCCCCCTGCAGCTTTGGCCCAGAAGGTGCCCTTGAAAAATGCCGAGAGGTCAGATCTTGTTGCCTTTTCTACCAATTTCCCAGAATTTTGGGGATGTGTTCCAGCTGCCAGCAAAGATGTCTGAGATTCTGGGGTGGAGGAGCCACCCCTGCAGCCTCCTCTCTGCTCCTTCCCTGAAATTGCAGCGAGCAATGGATGCAGTCCTGCTCCTTGCTGCCCAGAGGATTATAAATTTACGCCGTGGCGTTTTTGGGGCGTTTAGAAAACCATTTCCTGCCCCAAAGGAAGCAGCAGCTGCATCTCCCAGTTTCTTCCCAGTGCTGCTGCAGCTTCCACCTCCTGACCCAGCAGTGCCGGGCTCTGCCTTCCCAGGAGGGATTTGGGCATTCCCAGGAGGAATTTGGGCATTCCCAGGAGGGATTTGGGCATCCTCAGGAGGGATTTGGGCATTCCCAGGAGGGATTGGTCATTCCTAGGAGGAATTGGGTATTCCCGGGTGGAATTTGGGCATTCCCAGGTGGAATTTGGGCCTTCCTAGGAGGAATTTGGGCATTCCCAGGAGGAATTTGGGCCTTCCTAGGAGGAATTTGGGCATTCCCAAGAGGAATTTGGTCATTCCCAGGAGGAATTTGGGCATTCCCAGGAGGAATTTGGAATTCCCAGGAGGAATTTGGTCATTCCCAGGAGGAATTTAAGTATTCCCAGGAGGAATTTGGTCATTCCCAGGAGGAATTTGGTCATTCCCAGGAGGAATTTGGGCACTCCCAGGAGGAATTGGGTATTCCCGGGAGGAATTGGATATTCCCAGGTGGAATTCAGGCATTCCCAGATGGAATTTGCTATTCCCAGGAGGACCTGGGGAGGGTGTTTTCTGTCTCATGGCGTGTCCAGCTCGGTTATTGCTCCCTGAAACCCCCGCTCTGTGCTGGGAGCAGTGTCCCACACTCACACCCGGCTCAGAGGCTGCTCCAGGTGCATTCCCAGCTGGAATCAGCTCCAAGTGCCGCCTTTAGGACATAAAACCCCTTTGCAGGCCTGGCCTCGGCTGTCACACGGACAGAGGTGACATCAGAGCTGCCTCAGTGGAGGAGGGAGCTGAGGACTCAGCTCTGGGAGATCTCAGGGGTCAGGAAAGGCCTGGATGGAGCCCCGCAGGGAGCTGGCATGCAGGAGGCTCAGCAGCACCCCTCAGCACACTCCGTGTCCCATCCCCACCCTCTGCAATCACCTGGGATTTGTTTTTCGGGGTTTTTTTGAGTTTTCTAAGTGTCCCTTTTCTTTCCTCCCCATCTCCGCGTTCCTTGCTCGCAGTCCGGCCAGAACGGATACCTCACAGACAGCAGGTGAGTGCTGCCCCTGCAGCCCTGGGAGTGTCACCAAAGCCCTGCGTGGCTCTGAAATGCTGCTTTGCCCTCCTCACGCTCCCCACAGAATGCTTTTTTTTGTGTAGTTCTCACAAACCTGCAGGGATTTCTGTGGGATTTATTTCGTGCCGTGTCACGCTGACCCCCCCAGCCCGTGCACAGCTGCTCGTGGAGTTTCTGGAGGTGTTTCCTTTCGATTTCCAGCCCTTTTTTGGCTGATTCATCAATTAAAAAGGAGGGTAGGAATGGGAACAATTCCAGCAGGGAGTAATTCCAGCAGTTTTCAAACCATTCCCCAAAAGGACAGGAAATCCCTGCCCAGGATAGCATTAGGATCAGGCAGGGCTGTCCCCTATCCCTGATGATCGAGGCTGGGTGACTTCATGATGACACTGAAGTGTCTCAGGCTCACAGGAGCTGCTGAGGGCACCGGGACCATGTTTGAGCAGCATTTTCTTGCAGTTTTCCCATGGATGAAAGGCCTGGAGTGAGGCTGCGTCACCTGGCACTGCTGCCAAGGTGTGGGGACAAAGAACGGGCTGAAAACCCAGCTGCTGGCTGTCCCCAACACCCCACACTGAGTGTTCTGGTGCAGCACCAGCAGCTGTGTCACTGTCCCCAAAAGTGTCCCAAAGCCAGCTGCTGGCTGTCCCCAGCACTCCATACTGGCTGTACTGGTGCAGCTCTGCTGTTGTCCCCAAAAGTGTCCCAAAGCCAGCTGCTGGGTGTCCCCAACACCCCACACCGGGTGTACTGGTGCAGCACCAGCAGCTGTGTCACTGTCCCTTCATTGTCCCCAAAAGTGTCCCAAAGCCAGCTCTGGCTGTCCCCAGCACCCCACACTGGGTGTTCTGGTGCAGCAGCAGCAGCTGTGTCACTGTCCCTTCATTGTGCCCCAAAAGTGTCCCAAAGCCAGCTGCTGGCTGTCCCCAACACCCTATACTGGGTGTTCTGGTGCAGCACCAGCAGCTCTGCCAGTGTCCCTAAAAGTGTCCCAAAGGCAGCTGCTGGCTGTCCCCAGCAGCCCACACTGGCTGTACTGGTGCAGCAGCAGCAGCTGTGTCACTGTCCCTTCCCTGGAGCCCGGTGTGACCCCTCTGGTCTCTGCAGGGCCAACCGGGAGGGGCTGGGCCGGGCCTCGGGCAGCCGCCAGAGCAGCACCGAGAGCGAGATCAAATCCCTGGAGCCACGGCCCTGGAGCAGCACGGACTCGGACGGCTCCATCCGCAGCCTGAGGCCACCTGTCACCAAGGCCAGCAGCTTCAGTGGCATCTCCATCCTCACGCGGGGCGACAGCATCGGGAGCAGCAAGGGCAGCACTGCCAGCAGGAGCTCACGGGCAGGTACGGGGCTGCTGCTGCCAGGCAGGTGCCAAGGGGCACAAAGGGCACCTGGCAGGCTGGTTTTGGGTTGGGGAACTGGAGCTCTTTACCTGCCAAAGGACACCTGATTGTCTCCAGGTCTCCAGTCTGTCACCAGGACTGACAGATTTTGGGATGGGGAACTGGAGCTCTTTCCTTTCTGAAGGACACCTGGCAGACAGATTTTGGGTTGGGGAACTGGAGCTCTTTCCTTTCTGAAGGACACCTGGCGGACAGGTTTAGGGCTGAGGAACTGGAGCTCTTTCCCTGCCACAGGACATCTGGCTGGCAGATTTTGGGTTGGGAGACTGGAGCCCTTTCTCTGCCAAGGGGCACCTGATTGTCTCCAGTCTGTCACCAGGACTGACAGATTTTGGGTTGGGAGACTGGAGCTCTTTCCCTACCAAAGGACACCTGGCTGAGAGGTTTAGGGTTGGGGAACTGGAGCTCTTTCCTTTCTGAAGGACACCTGGCAGACAGATTTTGGGATGGGGAACTGGAGCTCTTTACCTGCCAAAAGGCACCTGGCTGACAGGTTTAGGATTGGGTTGGGAGTCTGGAGCTCTTTCCCTGCCAAAGGACACCTGATTGTCTCTACTCTGTCACCAGGACTGACAGATTTAGGGATGAGGAACTGGAGCTCTTTCTCTACCAACGGGCACCTGACTGTCTCCGTGGTCTCCAGTCTGTCCCCAGGACTGACAGATTTTGGGATGGGGAACTGGAGCTCTTTCCTTTCTGAAGGACACCTGGCGGACAGGTTTAGGGCTGAGGAACTGGAGTTCTTTCCCTACCACAGGACACCTGGCTGGCAGATTTTGGGCTGAGGAACTGGAGCCCTTTCTTTGCCAAGGGGCACCTGATTGTCTCCAGTCTGTCACCAGGACTGACAGATTTTGGGTTGGGAGACTGGAGCTCTTTCCCTGCCAAAGGACACCTGGCTGAGAGGTTTAGGGTTGGGGAACTGGAGCTCTTTCCTTTCTGAAGGACACCTGGCAGACAGATTTAGGGTTGGGGAACTGGAGCTCTTTACCTGCCAAAAGGCACCTGGCTGACAGGTTTAGGATTGGGTTGGGAGACTGGAGCTCTTTCCCTGCCAAAGGACACCTGATTGTCTCTACTCTGTCACCAGGACTGACAGATTTAGGGATGAGGAACTGGAGCTCTTTCTCTACCAACAGGCACCTGACTGTCTCCATGGTCTCCAGTCTGTCACCAGGACTGACAGATTTTGGGATGGGGAACTGGAGCTCTTTCCTTTCTGAAGGACACCTGGCGGACAGGTTTAGGGCTGAGGAACTGGAGCTCTTTCCCTGCCACAGGACACCTGGCTGGCAGGTTTTGGGTTGGGAGACTGGAGCCCTTTCTCTGCCAAGGGGCACCTGATTGCCTCCAGTCTGTCACCAGGACTGACAGATTTTGGGTTGGGAGACTGGAGCTCTTTCCCTGCCAAAGGACACCTGGCTGAGAGGTTTAGGGTTGGGGAACTGGAGCTCTTTCCTTTCTGAAGGACACCTGGCGGACAGGTTTTGGGTTGGGGAACTGGAGCTCTTTACCTGCCAAAAGGCACCTGGCTGACAGGTTTAGGATTGGGTTGGGGGACTGGAGCTCTTTCTCTGACAAAGGACACCTGGTGGACAGATTTGGGGCTGAGGAACTGGAGCTCTTTCTCTACCAACGGGCACCTGATTGTCTCCAGGTCTCCAGTCTGTCCCCAGGACTGACAGATTTTGGGATGGGGAACTGGAGCTCTTTCCTTTCTGAAGGACACCTGGCGGACAGGTTTAGGGCTGAGGAACTGGAGCTCTTTCCCTACCACAGGACACCTGGCTGGCAGATTTTGGGCTGAGGAACTGGAGCCCTTTCTTTGCCAAGGGGCACCTGATTGTCTCCAGTCTGTCACCAGGACTGACAGATTTTGGGTTGGGGAACTGGAGCCCTTTCTCTTCCTAAGGATACCTGGTGGACAGATTTAGGGATGAGGAACTGGAGCCCTTTCCCTGCCAAAGGACACCTGGCTGACAGGTTTAGGGATGAGGAACTGGAGCTCTTTCTCTGCCAAAGGACACCTGGCTGGCAGATTTTGGGTTGGGGAGCTGGGGTTTGTGGTGCTCTGGTTGAAACAGGACATGGGTGGCGCCAGGATCTCGGTACCCTGGCGTGGCTGTGCCATCTGGTTGTGCCACCTGGTTCATCACCCACTTCTTCAGAGCTCACCATCACCTCTCTCACCCCTTCAGCAGAGTGAGCTGGGGCCAAGGACAGAGTTTGCTCCCAGCTCCTGCAGCCCAGACTCCCAGCTTGTGTTGTTTTCTCTCCTCTGCTGTGCCCCACGTTGTGCTGCTGTTTCCTTCTGCTCCCAAAATCTCTCCCAACCCTGAGGATCCTCAGGATGAACCTCCTGGCACTGTGTTTTCCTTTCCGAGGAGGAGGGCCAGGAAAAGTGTCACCCATTATTCTCATCAGACATGCAGAAAACTTGTCAAAAACTCTGCAATTGGGACCTGCCCACGATGTTCTCTCAGTGATTTATTGAACTCCTGGGAGCAAACAGCAGCCTTGAGCTCCAGGAAGCCATGGGAAATTTGGCTGAAGCTAAAGGGAATTAGGATCCCAGGTGTCTCTGCTGCTTCAGCTCAGTCCTTCCGTGTCCATGCAGGTACCACAGAGCACGGGATGTCCCCCTGGGGTGTCACAGGCGGCCTGTTCTGGCAGCAGCTTCCCAAGGGGCACATCCAGAACACCTCCCCTTGGTCAGGGAGGAGCAGAATCCTTTATTTTCAGCCAGCTGCTTGGCTGGAACAGCTGAGAGGTGTTTGTGGAGCAGGCAGCCCAGGTTTTGCTCCCATTTTCATCCCCAGGGCAGCTGAGGAGCTGTGGGGTCAGTGAGCAGAAGCTGGTGTTACCCCAGTGGGCAGCAGCAGGTCCCAAACCCTTGGGATCATCATTTTTATGGGCAGGAGAGGCAGATGGATGCTTGTAGGCAATAACAGGAATCCTTTCAGGGCTGGATCCCGGTGCCCAGCCTGGCTTTGAACGCACACCTTCATCTCCCAGTTTGGATCCCACGGTGCCTCCTGGGATCCTCTTCCCATCCCCAGCCCTGGGCTCACTCTGGGAGTTGCAGCCACCTCCAGGACTGATTCACGGAGTGCTGGGAGCGCTTGGAGATCTGTCCCAGTGTGAGGGAGAAGCTGCTTTTTGGCTCTTCCTGTAATTTTCCCTCCAGGTCCCCCCTGGGATCAGAGCAGTTCCTTTCCAGGCTTTATATAATGACGAGTGATTAGAAAGATCTTAGGAGAAAGGGGAAAAAAATGCAAAGGAATTGTCACTTGAGGGGGGAAAAAAAAACCACCCAGCCCACCTTCTTCCATATCCTGATGTTTATTCCATGGGGGTGGAAGTGCTTGGGACCCAGGGGCTTTGTTCCCATCCAGTCCCTGAGCGGCTGGCAGTGGAATATTCCCTCCTTTGCAGCTTGTGGCTGCTGCCAGAGCTCCTCAGCAGAATCCCTGGAGATCGGCGGTGGAAATGTGGGAGATCAGAGGCAGAATTGGTTCAACAGCAGCTACGGGGCATTGAGCAATAGTTGCAACAACCCTTTTGAGGCAGTGAAAGCAGAATGCTGAGGAGACCCTGCCCAGCTGGGTGCCAGCAGTGTGGGTCGGGCTCCTTCCCAGCTTTTCCTACCATGGGGAGGGATTGCTTTCAGCCTGCCTCCTCCCAGCCTTTTCCTGGCAGCAAAGGGGCTCTGTGAGGCTCTGAAATAAAGATAATATAGAATTAGTGTAAGATAATGTAGTTTAATAAAGGAATTGTTCAGCATTCTGAATCAATGGGGTCAGATGCCAATCATTCCCTGCATCCTATCCGTGCCCTCCCCTTTTCTCCTGGATCCCAGCCCTCTGTGCCTCTCTCTGTGTTCCAGGGTTGGTGCTAGGTACCCCTGAAACCTTAATTTAATATAGAATGAGTGTAATATAAAATAATTTAATAATTATTCAGCATTCAGAACCAATGGGGTCAGATGCATCCTCTCCGTGCCCTCCCCTTTTCTCCCCTGCCCTGTTTCCTGTTCCCTGCTGCCTTTCCCGTGGATCCCAGCCCTCTGTGCCTCTCTCTCTGTGTTCCAGGGTTGGTGCTGGGTGCCCCTGAAACCTTAATATAATATAATATATTTCAATAAAACAATTGTTCAGCATTCTGAATCAATGTGGTCAGATGCCAATCATTCCCTGCATCCTATCCGTGCCCTCCCCTTTTCTCCCCTGCCCTGTTTCCTGTTCCCTGCTGCCTTTCCCGTGGATCCCAGCCCTCTGTGCCTCTCTGTGTGT
>NC_052044.1:881131-916483 GCF_015832195.1 Motacilla alba alba | reverse complement strand
TCGGTTTGTGGCTCCTCCCTAAAGGATTTGATCCTGGGGACCCCATTTCCAGCATTCCCAGTGCTCCCAGTGACTCCAGTCAGGGCTGAGCCTCGGTTTGTGGTTCCTCCCTAAAGGATTTGATCCTGGGGACCCCATTTCCAGCATTCCCAGTGCTCCCAGTGCTCCTGGTCAGAGCAAACCTCGGTTTATGGTTTTTCCTGGAAGGATTTGGTGCTGAACACCCCATTTCCAGCATTCCCAGTGCTCCCAGTGACTCTACTCAGGGCTGAGCCTCGGTTTGTGGCTCCTTCCTAAAGGATTTGGTCCTAGGGACCCCATTTCCAGCATTCCCAGTGCTCCTGGTGAGATCGAACCTCGGTTTATGGCTTTTCCCTGAAGGATTCGGTGCTGAACACCCCATTTCCAGCATTCCCAGTGCTCCCAGTGACTCCACTCAGGGCTGAGCCCCACTTTATGGCTCCTCCCTAAAGGATTTGGTGCTGAACACCCCATTTCCAGCATTCCCAGTGCTCCCAGGGACTCCAGTCAGGGCTGAGCCTTGGTGTGTGGCTCCTTCCTAAAGGATTTGGTCCTGGGCACCCCATTTCCAGCATTCCCAGTGCCCCTGGTCAGAGTGAACCTCGGTTTATGGCTCTTCCCTGAAGGATTCGGTGCTGAACACCCCATTTCCAGCATTCCCAGTGCTCCCAGTGACTCCAGTCAGGGCTGAGCCTCAGTTTGTGGCACCTCCCTAAAGGATTTGATCCTGGGCACCCCATTTCCAGCATTCCCAGTGCTCCCAGTGACCCTGCTCTGGGCTGAGCCCCACTTTGTGGCTCCCCTCTAAAGGATTTGGTCCTGGGCACCCCATTTCCAGTGTTCCCAGTGCTCCCAGTGACTCCAGTCAGGGCTGAGCCCCACTTTATGGTTCCTCCCTAAAGGATTTGGTCCTGGGCACCCCATTTCCAGTGCTCCCAGTGCTCCCAATGCTCCTGATGAGAGCGAGCCTCGGTTTATGGTTTTTCCTGGAAGGATTCGGTACTGAAACCCCATTTCCAGCATTCCCAGTGCTCCCAGTGACTCTGCTCAGGGCTGAGCCTCAGTTTGTGGCTTCTTCCTAAAGGATTTGGTCCTGGGGACCCCATTTCCAGCATTCCCAGTGCTCCCAGTGACTCCACAGGGCTGAGCCTCGGCTCGTGGTTCCTCCCTGAGCTACTCAGCCCTGGGCAAGGTCTGTCCCCGAGCTGTGACCCCGGACAGGGTCCCTGTCCCCCCCCAGCCCCCCAGGCCCTGCACCCTCTCATGGAGCACGAGACAAGGGGCTTCCATTCTTTTACTGGGATGGACTGGGACACGCTGGGGCACTCAGCGACCCTCATCCTGCCAGCGCGTCCCCTCACCCCCCCTGTCCGTGCCCACGCCGGCTCCCCCCGCACCTGGGGCTCCATCTCCTCATCTCCGCTCTCGCTGGCAATCCCCCAGCGCCCGGAGCGCCGCGGCCTCAATCGCAGCCGAGCCGAGGAGGTTTTGACCTCCCCCCGAATCACCGCGGCCCCCGAGCCGGGGAGGACGCGGGGAGAGAAATGAGAGCGGCGGCGGCGCCGTGCCCCTGGGAGGGAGCCGCGTCCTGCGCATTAACGGGAGCGCTGCCGCCGCTGGATCCAGCACCTGGCTCTGCTCGGCAGCCGCAGCTCGGAGAAACGCCCGCAAAATGCTCCGTGACTCAGTTTCCCCACCGGGATGACACCAGAAAATGGGATGGAAAGGGTCACTCCAGCCCGTCTGTTCTCTGCTGAGTGCATCCACGGATGGGGAAAGGGGGAAACCCAGATGTGTCCCCCCGCCCAGCCTCTCCCAGTGCTCCCAGTACAGCCCATGCTGGGAACTCCTCTGCTCAGCAGGCACAGCTCAGAGAGAAAGGCCTCCAAAATGCTCCGTGACTCAGTTTCCCCACCGGGATGACACCAGAAAATGGGATGGAAAGGGTCAGTCTGACCCGTGTGTTCACTGCTGAGCACATCCACAGGCAGGGTAAAAGGGAAACACAGATGTGTCCCCCCGCCCAGCCTCTCCCAGTGCTCCCAGTACAGCCCATGCTGGGAGCTCCTCTGCTCGGCTGCCTCAGCTCACAGAAAAAGGCCTCCAAAATGCTCCGTGACTCAGTTTCCCCACCAGGATGACACCGGAAAATGGGGGAAATGGGATGGAAAGGGTCACTCCAGCCCGTCTGTTCACTGCTGAGCACATCCACGGATGGGGAAAGGGGGAAACCCAGATGTGTCCCCCTGCCCAGCCTCTCCCGGTACGGCCCATGCTGGGAGCTCCTCTGCTCGGCAGCCACAGCTCACAGAAAAAGGCCCCCAAAATGCTCCGTGACTCAGTTTCCCCACCAGGATGACACCGGAAAATGGGGGAAATGGGGTGGAAAATGGGATGGAAAGGGTCGGTCTGACCCGTCTGTTCTCTGCCGAGCACATCCACACGTGGGGAAAGGTGACACCCAGATGTGTCCCCCTGCCCAGCCTCTCCCAGTGCTCCCAGTATGGTCCATGCTGGGAGCTCCTCTGCTCAGCAGCCGCAGCTCAGAGAAAAAGGCCTCCAAAATGCTCTGTGACTCAGTTTCCCCACCGGGATGACACCAGAAAATGGGATGGAAAGGGTCAGTCTGACCCGTGTGTTCACTGCTGAGCACATCCACAGGCAGGGTAAAAGGGAAACCCAGATGTGTCCCCCCGCCCAGCCTCTCCCAGTACAGCCCATGCTGGGAGCTCCTCTGCTCGGCACCTGCAGCTCGCAGAAAAAGGCCCCCAAAATGCTCCGTGACTCAGTTTCCCCACCAGGATGACACCCGTCTGGAGCAAATGGGGGAAATGTGGGCCTCTCCCAGGAGTAAATCCTCTGGGATCGGAAAGCGGTCTCCGGTCTGATGACACCGTCTGACCCGTTCTCTGCCGAGCACATCCACACGTGGGGAAAGGTGACACTCGGATGTGTCCCCCTGCCCAGCCTCTCCCAGTGCTCCCAGTACGGCCCAGCTCCCACTCGGCTGGAATGACGGACGCAGCGCCCATCGGGGGGATTCAGGGCCATCAGCGGCTGACGCTCCTTGGCACCGAGTGCCAGCCGGAGCTGGCAGCAGCCTCTGCCCGAGCCCCGGCGAATCCAGCGCTCTCCGCAGCGCCGGGAATTGCCGCGGCTGCCGGAGCCGGCTCGGGGCAGCGGGGCCGTCTCGCCATCTGCTGCCGCCACCGCCTGGGTAATTAATGCCCGCCAACAATTAGGGGCAGGGCGAGGCTGCCAAGCCGCAGGTGCCAGCGGTGGAGCCCGATTTCCCCGCGGGCGGTGCCAGGCTCTGGGCCCGGTGCCCGCTCCGGTGCGTGCCGAGCCGTGCCAAGGCGGTGCTGGCGCTGCCAGCGCTGCCCCGGTGCCATCCGTCACTGCCAGGCGGAGGAGGAGGAGCCGCTGCCGGCTGACGGACGGACACAGACGGACGGCACCGCCAAAATTGCCCCGGCAGCGGCCCCGCTGCGCACAAGAACCCCCCGTGCTTTCACACCTCCAGTTTGGGGGGTCTTCTTTGTGCCCCCCAAATCCCTCACGGGGAATGGTTGGGGAAAGGGGTGGCGGGAGCAGAAAAAAAACCCAAATCTCCCCTTCCCTTCCTTCTTCGAGGACGTGGGGAGCACCCTGGGGTGCCAACTCCCTGTGCCCACTGCCCCCTGGCAGTGCCCAGCCTGGGGTAGAAGCATTTTTACCCCAAACCCCTCCTTTTTTTACCCCCCTCAAATCCCCTCCCCAAACCCCTCCTTTTTTACCCAAACCCCTCACTTTTTTCCTTTTTTAATCCAAACCCCTCCTTTTTTAATTACCCCACCCAAACCCCTCCCAAACCCCTCATTTTTAATCCCACCCAAACCCCTCACCCCTCATTTTAATCCCCCCTCCTTTTTTAAACCCCTCCCCAAACCCCTCATTTTTACCCTTCAAACCCCTCACTCACTTTTACCCCAAACCCCTCCTTTTTTACCCCAGACCCCTCCTTTTTTAATCCAGACCCCTCATTTTTTACCCAAACCCCTCCTTTTTTACCCAAACCCCTCCCAAACCCCTCATTTTTACCCAAACCCCTCATTTTTTGCCTAAACCCTTCATTTTCTATCCCAAACCCTTCCTTTTTGACCCCAGACCCCTCACTTTTTACCCCAAACCCCTCCTTTTTACCCCAAACCCCTCCTTTTTTTACCCAAACCCCTCATTTTTTAATCCAAACCCCTCCTTTTTTACCCAAACCCCTCACTTTTTACCCCAAACCCCTCCTTTTTTACCCAAACCCCTCCTTTTTTACCCCAGACCCCTCCTTTTTTAATCCAGACCCCTCATTTTTTACCCAAACCCCTCCTTTTTTACCCAAACCCTTCATTTTTGACCCAAACCCCTCATTTTTTTTAATCCAGACCCCTCCTTTTTTACCCCAGACCCGTCCTTTTTTACCCCAAACCCCTCATTTTTTGCCTAAACCCTTCATTTTCTATCCCAAACCCTTCCTTTTTGACCCCAGACCCCTCACTTTTTACCCCAAACCCCTCCTTTTTAACCCAAACCCCTCATTTTTTATCCCAAACCCCTCATTTTTTGCCTAAACCCCTCATTTTTACCCCAGACCCCTCAATGTGACACTCCGGGGGGGTGACAGGGCCACACCTGGTGCCGCTGGTGGTGGCTGGGGAGGGGGCTTCCCTTCCACCCTGGCTGACAAAGGTGGGGAAGGACGGGGGGGAAGGTCCCTTCCCCTCTTGGGGGGTGGGGTGGGTAAGATTTGGGGTGCCCCAGCCGGACTCGGGGGAGGGAGCCCCGGCCCCGGGGTGGGGGGCACTGGGGGGGGGTCTTGTCCTTGGGGAAGGAGGGAGGGGGGGTCCTCAGGACCCCCGGCTCGGCTGGAGGGGGACGGACAGAGGGACTTGGGGGGGATGAGGGAGGTTTTGGGGAGCGGGGGGGGGGGGGGGGGGGAAGAGGAGGATGAGGAAGGTCACGGAGCAGGAGGGATGATGGGATGGAGGGGGAAGGAGGTGAGGAAGGCCTGGAGGGCTGGGGGTAGCCCTGGGAGGAGGAGGAGGAGGAAGAGGAGGGATGGGGGGTCCCTGGAGGAAGTGGGGGGCTGCGTGACTCACTCCGGGGTGCCGTTTGACATGCCGGGAGAACATCCCTCCAAGCAGGGGACCCTTCATGGCCCTGGGGTGGGATCGCTCCGGAGGCTTCCGAGGTCCGAGCGACGATGGAGGGGCGGCGGGCAGGAGGCGAGGGAGGCGCCGCGGCCGGGCTGGGAGGGACGGGCCGGGTGGGGACAGCCCGGGGACACGGCCAGGAGGGGAGGGAGAGGGAGGCTGGACACCAAATCCAGCGCCCACCGCTCCTCCCAGCCTCAGCCCCTCACCCTCAGGGGTCACCTTGCTGTCTGGGGAGCGAACCCCGGTGTCCCCCAGCCGGCCTCGCTGTGGGGAGGGACACGCGGGACCCTCGCCCCAAAATCCAGGAGTTATGGGGATGGTCACAGGGTCTGGGTAGATCTTGACTACAAAATTCAGGGATCAGGGGGACACTGAAGGGTCTGGGGGGACCCTCGCCCCAAAATCCAGGAGTTATGGGAAGGTTCTAGGGGTTCTGGGTAGACCTTGGCAAAAATTCAGATCCAGGGGGGTCACCCAAGGGGTCTGGGGGGACCTTCACCCCAAAATCCAGGAGTTATGGGGATGGTCGAGAGGTCTGGGTAGGTCATGGCTACAAAATTCAGGGATCAGGGGGGCACTGAAGGGCCTGGGGGGACGCTCACCCCAAATGGGGACGGTCTAGGGGTCTGGGTAGACTTTCACTACAAAATTTAGGGAGCCTAGGGGGCACCCAGGTGTCTGGGGGGACCTTCACCCCAAAATCCGGGAGTTCAGAGGAGGGGTCTGGGTAGACTTTTACAAAATTCAGGGATCAGGGGGGCACAGAGGGGTCTGGGGGCACTCTCACCCCAAAATCCAGGAGTCATGGGAAGGGTCCAGGGGTCTGGGTAGACTTTCACTACAAAATTTAGGGAGCCTGGGGGTCACCCAGGGGTCAGGGGGGGACCCTCGCCCCAAAATCCAGGAGTTATGGGGATGGTCGAGGGGTCTGGGTAGGTCATGGCTACAAAATTCAGGGATCCAGGGGGACACCCAGGGACCCTCACCCCAAAATCCAGAGGACTCAGGAGATCTGGGTGGGACAAGGGGGACCGTGACCACAAAAATCAGGGATGAAGGGACATGCCAGGAGCTTGGGGGGCACCCCAAGGGGTCCGGGAGGGGCACCCCGAGGGTCTGGGTGGGACCCTCACCCCAAATGGGGAGGGTCTAGGGGTCTGGGTAGATCTTGACTGCAAAATTCAGGGATCCAGGAGGGCACGCAGGGGTCTGGGTGGGGACCCTCACCCCAAAATCCAGAGGACTCAGGAGATCTGGGTGGGACAAGGGGGACCGTGACCACAAAAATCAGGGATGAAGGGACATGCCAGGAGCTTGGGGGGCACCCCGAGGGTCTGAGAGGGGCACCCCAAGACCCCGGGGTGCAGCTGCACGTCCCTGCACACACGTGCCCGGCCACCGCCACACCTGCTGGCCGTCCCTGTGGTCACACACGTGAGCCACACGCTCGGGGGGGGTCTGGGGGGGTCAGGGGGGGCCGGGGGTGGGGGGTTTGGAGCCCGCGGCTCCGCTGGCAGCTGCAGCGCCGGGTTATTTTACGAGCGCTCCAAAAATATTATTCAAGATGAAGGAGAATCACGGCTGCTGCTGCTGCCGGGAGCGAGCCGGGGCCGTCGCCGGGAATTTATCACCCGGAATTGGGTGCGCCCCCCCTCCCCCGGCACGGCGCCGTGATGAAGTGCTTCATTAATGGGAGATGCTGCGGCTCGGGATGAACGTGCTGCACCTGAGCACCGGCTTCCTGCGCGGGGCTGAGCCTCCCCCCGGCTCCACAGAGCCCCTGGATCCCTCCTGATCCATAAATCCAATGGATCAAATCCACAGAGCCCCCCGGGATCCTTCCTGATCCATAAATCCAGCAGGAAAATTCCACAGAGCCCCCCCCCCCCAGGATCCCTCCCGATCCATAAATCCAAATAATCAAATGCACAGAGCCCCCTGGATCCCTCCTGATCCATAAATCCAAATAATCAAATCCACAGAGCCCCCAGGATCCCTCCTGATCCACAAATCCAATGGGAAAATTCCACAGAGCCCCCGGGATCCCTCCCGATCCATAAATCCAATGGATCAGATGCACAGAGCCCCTGGATCCCTCCCGATCCACAAATCCAAATAATCCAATCCACAGAGCCCCGGGATCTCTCCCGATCCATAAATCCAATGGATCAGATGCACAGAGTCCCGGGATCCCTCCTGATCCACAAATCCAATGGATCCAATCCACAGAACCCCCGGGATCCCTCCCGATCCATAAATCCAAATAATCAAATCCACAGAGCCCCCGGGATCCCTCCTGATCCACAAATCCAATGGGAAAATTCCACAGAGCCCCCGGGATCCCTCCCGATCCATAAATCCAATGGATCAGATGCACAGAGCCCCCAGGATCCCTCCTGATCCACAAATCCAAATAATCCAATCCACAGAGCCCCGGGATCTCTCCCGATCCATAAATCCAATGGATCAGATGCACAGAGCCCCCGGGATCCCTCCTGATCCATAAATCCAAATAATCAAATGCACAGAGCCCCGGGATCCCTCCTGATCCATAAATCCAGCAGAAGAAGTCCACAGAGCCCCCTGGATCCTTCCTGATCCACAAATCCCATGGGATGAGGCCAGGGTGACCCCAGAGCCCTCCTGCTCATGGTCCAGGGTGGAAGCTCACAGCTGCTCCAGAGCTTTCCTGATCCACACAACCCTGGGGTGAAATTCCAGCTCCCCCAGACCTCCCTGAATCCCCTCTGAACTTCACCCTGGAGTGAAATTCCAGCTGCCCCAGACCCCTCTGGATCCACAGAGGCCTGGGATGCAATTCCAGCTCCCTCAGACCCCCCTGAATCCCCTCTGAACTTCACCCTGGGGTGAAATTCCAGCTCCCCAGACCCCTCTGGATCCACAGAGCCCTGGGATGCAATTCCAGCTCCCCCAGACCCCTCTGGATCCCCTCTGAACTTCACCCTGGGGTGAAATTCCAGCTCCCCCAGACCCCCCCCTGGATCCACAGAGGCCTGGGATGCAATTCCAGCTCCCTCAGACCCCCCCTGGATCCACAGAGCCCTGGGATGCAATTCCAGCTCCCCCAGACCTCCCTGAATCCCCTCTGAACTTCACCCTGGAGTGAAATTCCAGCTCCCCCAGACCCCCCCTGGATCCACAGAGCCCTGGGATGCAATTCCAGCTCCCCCAGACCTCCCTGAATCCCCTCTGAACTTCACTCTGGGGTGAAATTCCAGCTGCCCCAGATCCCCCCTGGATCCACAGAGCCCTGGGATGCAATTCCAGCTCCCCCAGACCTCCCTGAATCCCCTCTGAACTTCACCCTGGGGTGAAATTCCAGCTCCCCCAGACCCCCCCCTGGATCCACAGAGGCCTGGGATGCAATTCCAGCTCCCCCAGACCCCTCTGGATCCCCTCTGAACTTCACCCTGGGGTGAAATTCCAGCTGCCCCAGACCCCTCTGGATCCACAGAGCCCTGGGGTGAAATTCCAGCTCCCCAGACCCCTCTGGATCCCCACGGAACGAGCCCAAGTCCCCCCATCCCATGGCACGGGGTCACAACCCCCCCAGAGCCCTCCCAGCCCCGCGATTGTAGGGGATCCTACAAAAACCCTACAATTCCCCAGCCCCCCCGGCCCCCCCAGCTGGCACCAGCTGTGCCCCCCAACTTTTGGAGGGACCCCCCCGGGTGACACCCGCTGCTCTTGGGCCCTTCCCCTCGAGCTGGCTCATCCCAGAGCTGGAAACCCCGCGGGATTTGCGTGAAAAATTCACCCCGGATAAAACGAACAAACAGAAGCAAAGAGCTGGGAATTAACGGGGAGTTAATGGGGAATAAACGGGGAATAAACGGGGAATAAACGGGGAATAAACGGGGAATTAGCGGGGAGCTAACGGGGAATAAACGGGGAGTTAACGGGGAATAAACGGGGAATTAACGGGGAATAAACGGGGAATAAATGGGGAATAAACGGGGAATTAGCAGGGAGTTAACGGGGAATTAGTGGGGAATTAATGGAGAATTAGCAAAGAATTAACGGAGAAATAATAGGGAATTAACGGGGAAATAACAGCGAATTAACAGGGAAATAACGGGAGAATTAATGGAGAATTAACAGGGAAGTAACGGGGAAATAACGGGGAAATAAAAGGGGAAATAAAAGGGGAAATAACGGGGAATCAACGGAGTGGATTAACTCCCCAACCCCGCGGATCAGCCCCGGAGCAATCCCGGCCGCCCCGAGGGACTCCAATGGGCGTCGCACCGCAGCGCTATCGCGACATGTCGCGATCTGCACGGCCCGATAGCGGGGGAGCAGCCGCGGCCCTGCCAGACCCGCGCGCCTGCGGTGAGCCCGTGTGATGTCACACCTGCCCCCGTGACGTCACCGGCGTCCGTGACGTCACAGCCCCCTCCTGATGGCGCCCAGCCAGGCATCCATCACCCGGCGGTGCCTGGACTGGCAGCGGCACTGAGGAGCCATTATCGGCCTAATTGCCCCCATTAATCACCCGGGCGGCTCCCGGGAGAGCCCCGGGAGAGCCACGGCCGCGGGGGGGTGCGGGGATCACCCCCGGATCCGGGCACCCCCAAACCCTGACACCCCCAGACCGTGATACCCCCAAACCCTGACACCCCCGGACCGTGATACCCCCAAACCCTGACACCCCCGGATCCGGGCACCCCCAAACCCTGACACCCCCAGACCGTGATACCCCCAAACCCTGACACCCCCGGACCGTGATACCCCCAAACACAGCCCCGGATCCGGACACCCCCAAACCCTGACACCCCCGGATCCGGGCACCCCCAAACCCTGACACCCCCGGATCCGGACACCTCCAAACCCTGACACCCCCGGACCGTGATACCCCCAAACACAGCCCCGGATCCGGACACCCCCAAACCCTGACACCCCCGGACCGTGATACCCCCAAACACAGCCCCGGATCCGGACACCCCCAAACCCTGACACCCCCGGACCGTGATACCCCCAAACACTGACACCCCCGGATCCGGACACCCCCAAACCCTGACACCCCCGGACCGTGATACCCCCAAACACTGACACCCCCGGATCCGGGCACCCCCAAACCTTGACACCCCCGGACCGTGATACCCCCAAACACTGACACCCCCGGATCCGGGCACCCCCAAACCTTGACACCCCCGGACCGTGATACCCCCAAACACTGACACCCCCGGATCCGGGCACCCCCAAACCCTGACACCCCCGGATCCGGGCACCCCCAAACTCTGACACCCCCGGACTGTGATACCCCCAAACACTGACACCCCCGGATCCGGGCACCCCCAAACACTGACACCCCCAGATGCAGCCACCCCTGGACCTTGATACCCCCAAAAAGTGACACCCCCAGACCCCTGACTTCTCTGGACTTTGGCACCCCCTGACACCCCCAGACCCTGACATCCCCCGGTGTTGCTGCAAAAGCCTCCCCGCAGCTGCTGAGGGGATTTTGGGGAGCCAGGGAAGATCTTGGGGAGCTGTGGGTGCTGCTGGGGAGCTGGGGGTGCTCCTGGGGAGCTGGGGGCAATCCTGGGGAGTTTGGGGTGATCCTCGGGAACTGGGGGTGCTCCTGGGGAGTTTGGGGTGATCCTGAGGAGCTGAGGGTGATCCTGGGGAGCTGGGGGTGATCCTGGGGAGCCAGGAAAGATCTTGGGGAGCTGGGGGTGCTCCTGGGGAGTTGGGGGCGATCCTGGGGAGTTGAGAGTGCTCCTGGGAACCAGGGAAGATCCTGGGAAGTTGTGGGTGCTCCTGGGGAGCCGTGGGGCTCAGCTCAGCCGTGGCAGTGAAGCCATCCCTGGAACTGACCCCACAATCCCCCGGAGCCC
The DNA here is from genome assembly GCF_015832195.1 of Motacilla alba alba. Classification (NCBI taxonomy): domain Eukaryota; kingdom Metazoa; phylum Chordata; class Aves; order Passeriformes; family Motacillidae; genus Motacilla; species Motacilla alba. The sequence continues at coordinate 905,415 of NC_052044.1, read as the reverse complement.
CCCCAGCCCACGCCATCGATTCTCTTTTCCGTGATTGTCACAGCCCAGGCCCGGCCGGAGCCGCGGGTTCCCCGCCCGCGTTATAAATAACCGGGGCAGCGGCGGCGAGGGCTGAGGCGCGATTTAATAAACACAACGGGCTCGTCCTTCATCTGCCACGGGCACCGCGGGGCCACAGCAGCACACGGCTGGGACACGGCTGGGGCACGGATGGACACGGCTGGCACATGGCTGGGACACGGCTGGACACGGCTGGGACATGGCTGGGGCACGGATGGACACGGATACACACGGCTGGCACACGGCTGGGACACGGCTGGGACACAGACACACAGGGCTGGGACATGGCTGGGGCATGGATACACACGGCTGGGACACGGCTGGGACATGGATACACATGGCTGGGACATGGCTGGGACACAGCTGGCACATGGCTGGCACATGGCTGGGGCATGGATACACATGGCTGGCACATGGATGGACATGGCTGGCACATGGCTGGCACATGGCTGGGGCATGGCTGGGGCACGGCTGGGGCATGGATACACATGGCTGGCACATGGATGGACATGGCTGGCACATGGCTGGGACATGGCTACACAGAGCTGAGACATGGACACATGATTGGGACATGGCTGGGACACACACACACCTGGGACATGCACACACACACCTGGGACACGCACACACACACCTGGGACACGCGTGAACCCATCAGACACACCTGCCCAGAGGTGAGGCACGTGCCCACGTTGAGACACGCGTGCACAGGCGGGGACACGCACACACCTGCATCAGACACACTCACAGGGGGGACACACACACCATGGGGACACACACACGGGGTACCCCGGTGTGCAGGGCGGGGCCGCTCCCGCGGGGTCCCGGTCCCGGTCCCGGCGGGGCCCGCGGGAGGCCTGTGGTGCCCTCTGGTGGCGGCGGCGGGGCTCGGCCCGGGGGCACCGGCACCGGACGGGCACCGGGAAGGGGCTGGGGGGGCACTCGGCAGCGTGGGGCACGGCTGGGCCCGTGCCTTCCGCCGAGCCCTTCTCCTTCTCTTTTTTCCTCCTCCTTCTCCTCCTTCTCCTTTTCCTCCTTCTCCTGCTGCCCTTTCTCCTTCCCTTCTCCTTTTCCGTCTCCTCCTTCTTCTCCTTGTCCATCTCCTTCTCCTCCTTTTCCTCCTTCTCCTTGTCCATCTCCTTCTCCTTCTCCTCCTTTTCCTTCTGCTCCATCTCCTTCAATCCTCCTCTTCGTTCTCCAGCTGCTCCTGCAGCCGGCACAGGAACGAGGAACTTCCCTCCACGCCCACCCCGATCCCCCTCAGACCCCCAGCACCAGAGCAGGCACCCCAAAACCAAAGGCACCCGTGTGTGTCCCCCCCTACACGGCAGCTGTCACCCCCAGCCCAGCGTGGGGACACCACCAGCAGCTCTGGGGGGGTCCCATCTCCCACGTCCCGCCGAGCCCCCAGCAGCTGTCCCCTCTCCACCCCCCATTTCCCCTCTCCCCAGCCCCGCTGACTGATTCCAGAGCCTCCGAAATCAATTCCCATCCCCGCCAGGACACGCCAAGAAGGCAACAAATCACGGCGGCGGCTCGGCAGCCCCAGCGCCTCATTTTTCTTCCTGAACTCCATAATAAGAAATCAATGACAGACGCTGAGCTCCCGGTGCAGCTCCCCTGGGATGGACAGCACCGAGTCTTCCCCCAGCCCCAAATCCCAGATTCTCCCGCCTCAAATCCCAGATTCTCCCGCCTCAAATCCCGGGTTTCCTCCACCCCCAAAATCCCGGGTTCCCCCATCCCCAAATCCGGGATTCTCCCAGCCCCAAATCCCGGGTTCCCCCACTCCCAAATCCCGGGGTTCCCCAGCCCCAAATCCCGGGTTCCCCCATCCCCATATCTGGGATTCCCCCAGCCCCAAATCCCGAGTTCCCCAGCCCCAAATCCCAGATTCTTCCACCTCCAAATCCTGGGTTCCCCCACCCCCAAATCCCGGATTCTCCCACCTCAAATCCCGGGTTTCCCCAGCCCCAAATCCCGCGTTCCCCACTCCCAAATCCTGGGTTCCCCCGCCCCCAAATCCTGGGTTCCCCCGCCCCCAAATCCTGGGCTTCCCCAGCCCAAAATCCCAGGTCCCCCACCCCCAAATCCGGGATTCCCCCACCCTCAAATCCCGGGGTTCCCCAGCCCCAAACCCCGGGTTCTCCCAGTCCTGGCAGGGCCCCCCCTGAGGCTCCAGGTGTGCTCGGACCCCGGGGGGGTCCGGGGGGTCTGGGGAGCCCAAAAGGATCCCTGGGAAATGTGGGGAGGGGGATCCGAGCCCGGCACGGGGCAGAGCCGGCAGGGATTTGAGCCCGTCCCGAGCGCAGAGGGGTGGGGAAGGTGGGATCGGGGGAGGGAGCCAGGGGCAGGTGGGATCCAGGGGGGTGGGATCCAGTGGGGTGGGATCCAGGGGGGTGGGATCCAGGGGCAGGTGGGATCCAGGGGCAGGTGGGATCCAGGGGATGGGTTTGATCTGGGGGAGAGATGGATCCAGGGGGATCAGGTGGGCTCCAGGGGATGGTTGGATCCAGAGGATGGGTTGGATCTGGGGGAGAGATGGATCCAGGGGATTGTTGGATCCAGGGCCAGGTGGGATCCAGGGGATTGTTGGATCCAGGGCCAGGTGGGATCCAGGGGATTGTTGGATCCAGGGGGATCAGGTGGGCTCCAGGGGATGGTTGGATCCAGAGGAGGGGTTGGATCTGGGGGAGAGATGGATCCAGGGGATGGTTGGATCCAGGGCCAGGTGGGCTCCAGGGGATGGTGGGATCCAGGGGGATCAGGTGGGCTCCAGGGGATGGGTTGGATCTGGGGGAGAGATGGATCCAGGGGGATCAGGTGGGCTCCAGGGGATGGGTTGGATCTGGGGGAGAGATGGATCCAGGGGGATCAGGTGGGCTCCAGGGGATGGTTGGATCCAGGGGGATCAGGCAGGATCCAGGGGATGGTTGGATCCAGGGCCAGGTGGGCTCCAGGGCATAGTTTGGATTCAGGGGATGGGTTGGATTCGGGGGAGAAATGGATCCAGGGGATGGTTGGATCCAGGGGCAGGTGGGATCCAGGGGGAGAGATGGAGCCAGGAGGAGAGTGGAATCCAGGGGCAGGTGGCTCCAGGGGAGGGGTTAGATCCAGGAGATGTGTTGAATCTGGGGTACAGGTGGGATCCAGGGGATGGGTTGGACCCGGGATACAGGTGGGCTCCAGGGGGACAGATGGATCCAGGGGATGGGTTGGATCCAGGGGCAGGTGGAACCCATGGAGAGGGCTGGATCCGAGGCCGGGTGGGATCCAGGAGATGTGTTGGATCCGGGGCCAGGTGGGCTCCAGGGGATGGGTTGGGCACAGGTGGCATCCAGCAGGAAGATGGAATCTGGGGACCAGGTGGAAGCCATGGAGAGGGCTGGATCCGGGGCCAGGTGGCTCCAGGGGATGGTTTGGATCCAGGGGATGGGTTGGACCCAGGGTACCGGTGGAAGCCATGCAGAGGGCTGGATCCAGGGGCAGGTGGGATCCAGGGGATGGTTTGGATCCAGGGGATGGTTTGGATCCAGGGTACAGGTGGAAGCCATGCAGAGAGCTGGATCCAGGGGCAGGTGGCTCCAGAGCATAGTTTGGCTCCAGGGTAAGGTGGAACCCATGGAGAGGGCTGGATCCGGGGCCAGGTGGCTCCAGGGGACGGGTTGGACACGGGGTACAGGTGGAAGCCATGGAAAGAGCTGGATCTAGGGCCAGGTGGCTCCAGGGGATGGTTTGGATCCAGGGGATGGTTTGGATCCAGGGTAAGGTGGAAGCCATGGAGAGGGCTGGATCCAGGGGTCAGGTGGCTCCAGGGGATGGTTTGGATCCAGGGTAAGGTGGAAGCCATGGAAATGGCTGGATCCGGGGCCAGGTGGATTCCCTGGTTTGGATCCAGGGAATGGGTTGGATCCAGGGGCAGATGGAAGCCATGGAAAGAGCTGGATCTGGGGCCAGGTGGCTCCAGGGGATAGTTTGAATCCAGGGAATGGTTTGGATCCAGGGAATGGGTTGGATCCAGGGAATGGGTTGGATCCAGGGGATGGGTTGGATCCAGGGGATGGGTTGGATCCAGGGGATGGTGGAAGCCATGCAGAGGGCCGGATCCGGGGCCAGGTGGCTCCAAGGGATAGTTTGGATCCAGGGAATGGGTTGGATCCAGGGTAAGGTGGAAGCCACGCAGAGGGCTGGATCCGGGGCCAGGTGGCTCCAGGCATCCTGCGGGCTCCCATCGCGGGGGGGGGGGGGGGGCCCGGGGCCGCTGTCACCGCAGCTGAGAAGGCTCCGGGCTGGGATTGCTGCTCCAATTAGCTGCATTCGCGCTTCCCCGCCGCGCCTGACACCGAAAAACCGACATAATTACCCGCAGCGACAGGCGAGGCAGGACCGCGGCTCCCGCTTAATTGAGTGTTTACAGCCCGAGCCCAGGGGGAGCGGCCCCCGGACGGGCAAAGCCCCCCCTGAGCCGGGAAAACACGGGGGGAACGCGGGGGAAACGCGGGGGGAAACAGCCCCAGCCCGTGCCCGCAGCATCCTCACACCATCCCCTGAGGGTCCCCCGGGTGTCCCCAGGTGGAGGGGACAGGAGAGGAGAGGAGAAGAGGGGACAGGACAGGAGAGGACGGGAGGGGACAGAAGGGGATGGGAGAGGACAAAAGGGGACAGGAGGGGACAGGAGGGGAGAGGACAGGAGGGGACAGGACAGGACAGGAGGGGACAGGACAGGAGAGGACGGGAGGGGACAGAAGGGGACGGGAGAGGACAGGAGGGGACAGGAGGGGACAGGACGGGAGGGGACAGAAGGGGACGGGAGAGGACAAAAGGGGACAGGAGGGGACAGGAGAGGAGGGGACAGGAGGGGACAGGAGAGGAGGGGACAGGAGGGGACAGGAGGGGAGAGGACAGGAGGGGACAGGACAGGACAGGAGGGGACAGGAGTTGAGGGGACAGGAGGGGACAGGAGAGGAGGGGACAGGAGGGGACAGGAGGGGACAGGAGGGGAGAGGACAGGAGGGGACAGGACAGGACAGGAGGGGACAGGACAGGACGGGAGGGGACAGAAGGGGACGGGAGGGGACAGAAGGGGACGGGAGGGGACAGGAGAGGAGGGGACAAGAAGGGACAGGAGAGGAGAGGACAGGAGGGGACAGGAGGGGAGGAGAGGGGACAGAGGGGACAGGAGAGGACAGGAGAGGAGGGGAGGGGACAGAGGGGACAGGAGAGGACAGGACGGGAGGGGACAGGAGGGGACGGGACGGGAGGGGACAGGAGGGGAGGGGACAGGAGGGGAGGGGACAGGAGGGGAGGGGACAGGAGGGGAGGGGACAGGCCAGGTGGCCCCTGGCAGCGCTGCCGCCGCTCCTTCCGCCCGTGGCTGATTCGCCAACGCGGCCGCAGGAGCTGCGGGCGCCGCTCCCGTCAGCCGGGGTGGAATCCCGGGGGGCGGCTGCGGGGGCGGGGGGCGGCACCCAGGCAGGAGCGGCCCCGAGGTGGGGATGGGGGACACGGCCAGATGTGCCCCGAGGTGACAATGGGGCAGGGGACACGGCCAGATGTGCCCCGAGGTGACAATGCGGCAGGGGACACGGCAGATGAGAGAGAGACCCTAAAAACCCCACACAGGGACCCCCCAAAACACCGAATTGACCCCAAAAACCCCAAACTGGGACCCCCCCAAAACCTCCCACAGGGGCCCCAAGCCCCACAAAGTGACCCCAAATCCCCACACACGGACCCCGAACCAAGCCCAAACTCCACAGTGACCCCAAAACCCTTAAAGCGACCCCAAAACAGTAAACTCAAACCCCTAAGCTGACCCCAAACCTCAAAGTGGGACCCCAAACCGGGACCCCAAACTGACCCCAAACCCCACACAGAGACCCCAAACCCCAAACCGGGACCCCAAACTGACCCCAAACCCCACACAGAGACCCCAAACCCCAAACTGGGACCCCAAACCCCAAAGTCGGACCCCTCAAAACCTCAAAGTGACCCCAAAACAGCAAACCCAAACCCCTAAACTGACCCCAAACCCCACACAGGGATCCCCCAAAACCCCAAAGTGACCCCAAAAACCCCAAATGGGGACCCCCCCACCCAAAACCCCCAAATTGACCCCAAACCCCACAGCGGGACCCCCAAAACCCCAAACCGTGACCCCCAAAACCCCCAAGTGCCCCCAGGCTCTGTCTCTGCCCGATGTGCCCAGCTGGAATCGTTCATTCCGATAAAGCCCAGCACGACTCATTTGCATTTCCCTATGCAAATGAGCGCTAATTAGGATGGATTTAGTTCAGCTCGCAGGGGCTGTGGGGACAGAGGCGGCGGCTGCGGCCCCAGCCGGGCTTTGGGGTTTTGGGGCTTTCTCAAGGACTGGGGGCTTTGGGGTTTTGGGGCTTTTGGGGTTTCCTCAAGGACTGGGGGCTTTGAGGTTTTGGGGTTTCCTCAAGGACTGGGGGCTTTGGGGTCTTGGGGTTTCCTCAAGGACTGGGGGCTTTGGGGTTTTGGGGGCTTTGGGGGCTTTTGGGGTTTCCTCAAGGACTGGGGGCTTTGGGGTTTTGGGGGGTTTCCTGAAGGACTGAGGGCTTTGAGGTTTTGGGGCTTTTGGGGTTTCCTCAAGGACTGGGGGCTTTGGGGCCTTTTGGGCTTTGGGGTTTCCTCAAGGACTGGGGGCTCTGAGGTTTTGGGGTTTCCTCAAGGACTGGGGGCTTTGGGGGCTTTTGGGGCTTCCTCAAGGACTGGGGGCTTTGGGGGCTTTTGGGGGTTTCCTCAAGGACTGGGGGCTTTGGGGTTTTGGGGCTTCCTCAAGGACTGGGGGCTTTGGGGTTTTGGGGCTTTTGGGGTTTCCTGAAGGACTGGGGGCTTTGGGGGGTTTTGGGGTTTCCTGAAGGACTGGGGGCTTTGGGGTTTCCTGAAGGACTGGGGGCTTTGGGGGGTTTTGGGGTTTCCTCAAGGACTGGGGGCTTTGGGGGCTTTTGGGGTTTTGGGGCTTCCTCAAGGACTGGGGGCTTTGGGGTTTTGGGGCTTTCTCAAGGACTGGGGGCTTTGGGGGCTTTTGGGGCTTCCTCAAGGACTGGGGGCTTTGGGGGCTTTTGGGGTTTTGGGGCTTCCTCAAGGACTGGGGTTTTGGGGGCTTTTGGATTTACTGAAGGACTGGGGGCTTTGGGGGTTTTGGGGTTTCCTGAAGGACTGGGGGTTTTGGGGGCTTTTGGGGTTTCCTCAAGGACTGGGGGCTTTGGGGTTTTGGGGGGTTTTGGGGTTTCCTGAAGGACTGGGGGCTTTGGGGGCTTTTGGGGTTTTGGGGCTTCCTCAAGGACTGGGGGCTTTGGAGGCTTTGGGGGCTTTTGGGGTTTCCTCAAGGACTGGGGGCTTTGGGGGCTTTTGGGGTTTCCTGAAGGACTGGGGGGGGATGGATCCCACAGCCGGAGGGGGGGCAGGAGCCAGAGTGGGGGCAGCAGGGACAGATCCAGGTGCTCTGGGCATCCCCAGGACCCTCCAGGTGTCCCCCAGGTCCCCAAGAAGGGACAGCAGGAGGGCAGGGGTGGATCCAGGAGCTCCGTGCATCCCCAGGATCTGTGAGGGGCTCTGGGGGGCTCTGAGGAGCTGGGGGGGAGATTGGGGGGGGGGCTGTGAGGGGCTCTGGGGGGGCTCCCAGGGGCTGAGGGGGATTGTGGGGGGGATTTGGGGAACCTGGCAGGGGCTGGGGAGGGATTGGGGGGATCTGTGAGGTGCTGTAGGGGGGATTGGGGGGCTCTGAGGAGCTGGGGGGGATTGGCAGGGTCTGTGAGGGGCTGGGGGGAATTGGGGGGGGGTCTTGGAGGGGCTGTGAGGGGCTCTGAGGAGCTGGGGGCGGATTGAGGGGTCTGTGAGGGGCTCTAAGGAGCTTGGGGTTGGGACTGGGGGGCTCCGAGGAGCTGGGGGCAGATTGGGGAGGTTTGTGAGGGGCTCTGAGGAGCTGGGGAGGATTGGGGGTCTTTGAGAGGGGCTGTGGGGGGGATTGGGGGGTTCTGAGGAGCTGGGGGCAGATTGGGGAGGTTTGTGAGGGGCTCTGAGGAGCTGGGGGGGATTGGGGGTCTTTGAGAGGGGCTGTGGGGGGATTGAGGGGCTCTGAGGAGCTGGGGGGATTGGGGGGAATCTGTGAGAGGCTCTGGAGAAGGATTGGGGGGGTCTGTGAGGGGCTCAGAGGAGCTGGGGGGGTCTGTGGGGGGCTCAGAGGAGCTGGGGGGGGCTGCAGGGATTTTCGGGGGGCTCTGCGGGGCTGGCTGCCGTGCCGGGGGCCGTGGCCGGTGGCGGGCAGCCCGCGGCTCCGCTGCTGCCGCCCTCATTAAATCGCCCTTAACGAGCTCGCAGCCCCGGGGCCCTGCCGGCCCGGGGTCGTTAGGGCTGACAAGGACCTGTCACCGTGGCGGGTTGGTGTCCCCAGACACGACACAGCCCCTGGGGACCCGGGGGGGGGCACGGCTGTCCCCCCCCCCCAGCAGCACCCCCGAGGTTCGGGGAGGGGGGGACAGGATGGGAGGCGGTCCCTGCCCGAGGTGGGGGTGGGGAGGGGTCTGGGGGGGTCCCGAGGAAGAGGAAGGAAAGGGGGAGAGGAAGAGGGGGTGGGACAGGAGCGGCGCCGAGCCCCGGAGCGCCGGTGGCAGCAGCCGGAGGGGAGAGGGGGAGGAGGATGAGAACCCCCCCAGTCCCCCAGGAAGAGGATCCCACCCCTCTCCAGCCCCTCAGGAAGAGGATGAGGAGCAGAACCCCCCCCCATATCCTCTCCAGCCCCTCAGGAGGAGGATGAGGAGAGGATCCCACCCCTCCCCAGCCCCTCAGGAGGAGGATGAGGAGTAAAACCCCCCCAGTCCCTCTAGAGCCCCTCAGGAAGAGGATGAGGAGAGGCTCCCACCCTTCTGAAGCCCCTCAGGAGGAGGATGAAGAGCAGAACCTGCTCGGCCCAGCCCCAGTCCCTCAGGAAGAGGATGAGGAGAGGATCCCATCCTTCTCCAGCCCCTGAGGAAGAGGAGCAGAACCCCCCCAGTCCCTCTCCAGTCCTTCAGGAAGAGGAGAGAATCCCACACCAGTCCCTCAGGAAGGGGATGAGGAGAGGATCCCACTCCTCTCCAGCCCCTCAGGAGCAGGATGAAGGGCAGAGTCCCCCCAGTCCCTCTCCAGCCCCTCAGGAAGAGGATGAGGAGAGGATCTCACCCCTCCCCAGCCCCTCGGGAAGAGGATGAAGAGCACAATCCCCACTGCCCGAGCCCCAGAGGATGAGGAGAGGATCCCAGCCCAGCCCCTCAGGATGAGGATGAGAAGAGGATCCCACCCCTCTGAAGCCCCTCGGGAAGAGGATGAGGAGAGGATCCCACCCCAGTCCCTCAGGAGCAGGATGAGGAGAGGATCCCACCCCTCTGAAGCCCCCAGCCCCTCAGGATGAGGATGAGAAGAGGATCCCACGCCTCTGAAGCCCCCAGCCCCTCAGGATGAGGATGAGAAGAGGATCCCACCCCTCTGAAGCCCCCAGCCCCTCAGGAGCAGGATGAGGAGAGGCTCCCACCCCTCTCCAGCCCCTCGGGAAGAGGATGAAGAGCACAATCCCCACCGCCCCAGCCCCAGAGGATGAGGAGAGGATCTCCAGCCCCTCAGAAAGGGGATGAAGAGCAGAACCCCGCCCCCCACCCCATTCCCCCTCCAGCCCTTCACGAAGGGGATGAGGAGAGGATCCCATCGTTCTCCAGCCCTCAGGAAGAGGATGAAGAGCAGACCCCCCCTGCCCCAGCCCCTCAGAAAGGGGATGAGGAGCAGAACCCCCCCCCCCCCCAATTCTCCAGCCCCTCAGGAAGGGGATGAAGAGCAGAACTCCCCCCATTCCCCCTCCAGCCCTTCACGAAGGGGATGAGGAGAGGATCCCACCCTTCCCCAGCCCCGCAGGAAGGGGATGAAGAGCAGAACCACCCCCCAATTCCCTCCTCAGCCCCTCGGGAAGAGGATGAGGAGCAGAACCCCCATTCTCCAGCCCCTCAGGAAGGGGATGAAGAGCAGAACTCCCCCCATTCCCCCTCCAGCCCTTCACGAAGGGGATGAGGAGAGGATCCCACCCTTCCCCAGCCCCTCAGGAAGGGGATGAAGAGCAGAACCAACCCCCAATTCCCTCCTCAGCCCCTCGGGAAGAGGATGAGGAGCAGAACCCCCATTCTCCAGCCCCTCAGGAAGGGGATGAAGAGCAGAACTCCCTCCCCGGGAGCCCCCGGCCCGGATAAGGAGCCCCGGTGATCCCCGGGGCGCGTTTAATCTGGGCCAGGACAGTTATTGGATAAATACCATGAATATGGAAATTGCATTTATGCTGATTTATGGCCGGGGGGGCAGGTGGGGAGCGCAGCCGCTTTCCGTTTACTTTAATCCATTTATTTCCCTGCCTGGAGATGGAGAACAAGCTCGGAGCGCTGCAGCTGCTGCTCCCTGGAAAAGGGGGGGGTGCAGGAGGGGGTGCCCCCCCCAACCCCCGCGTCCCGGAGCTGCTCCCCGGGATGGATCTGGAATGAGAGCGGTGGGATTTCATTCATTCCCGAGCCCCGCAGGCTCCTGACCTTTCACGGGTGTGGAGATGGAGGGCAGGGGATGAATCGGGGGGGGCTCCTCCAGCCGGACCCCCGCGGGGCTGAGGGGGGACAGCAGGTCACGAGCGGGCTGGGAGCGCCAGGAATGGGGAAAAACGCGGGGAAAAGAGGAAAAAAACCAAACCCTGAAGTGCTCAGCGGCCATAATATGGGGGGTGGGAAATCCCATCCACCCACCCGGGGTGGCAGGAGGGGGACGCACCTCTTAATTCCCCATTAATTGCCGATCAACCCAATTAGCTCCTGGCTGGAATGAAGGGCAGCTGCTCCGGCTGGGGCCCGGCTCTCCCTCCCTCTCAAAAACACATCCCAAAAAAAAACCCATCCCGAAGCTCATCCCACCAGGAGCCGGCAGGAGAGGGGGCTGGGGGCTGGGAGAAGGTGTTTCACCCAATTTTCCAGCTGACTCTAATTAAGTTGTTCTCTTCAGCTGTTAAATTAGCCGGAGCCCTCCCCCCCCCTTCCCGGGGTGGTTCCCCCCCCCCCTTTTTCCCTCCCCACCGCCCAGATGCAGCAAATCAGCTGCTCCCCCTCCCGCAGGGCTCCGCAAATAAATAAATAGACAATCCCGGGAAAATTAACCGTGTGAGGAGCCGCAAATGAGGTGGAAAATTTTAATGGTTCGGCATTTAAAGCTGTGTGACAGGAGGAGAGGGGGGAGGGAGGGGAGGGATGGGGGGGGAGGTCAGTCCCGAGCTCTGCCCCCCCCCCACCCCCTCATTTCCATCATTCCCGGAGCATCTCCGCCACTCGGGGCGCTGGGAATGGGGGGGGGACACCCCAATGTGGGGGTCCCACACCTGCTTCCACCCCCCCCCCCCCCAACCCCCTCAGCCGCCCCGGCCCCACGGATTGAGGGGGGGAACACGGGGACCCCTCCTCACGCCCCCTCCCCATAATTCCATCCCCCGTACCCCAAAAACCGCCCGCCAGGGAGCGCCGCGGCCGCGCCCCTCCTCATTTGCATATTTTTGCATACGGCGCCGCCGCGCGGCGTGCCGGCAGCGCCCCCTGGCGGCGGAGCCGGGCAAAGGCTCGGCCACACCCACTCCCGCCAGGCCCCGCCCACCCCGCCCCCTCCGTCGCCGCGGTTACCGCTGACGTCATGAGCACCGTGACGTCACGGGGCGCGGGCCCCGCCCCCGGGCACCTGTCGGTGGCCCCGCTGGCGCCAAGGGCTCGCGCTGTCCCCAGCAGCGTCACCTGTCACCGCCACCCCCCCCCCCCGGGAGCCGCGCCAGCGCCCGAGACACCGGGGGGGGGCCCGGTACCGCCCCTGCCCCTCCCACCGCCCCCCCCGAGCCCCGCTGGGGTCCACCGGCACCCCCACGGTGACCAGTGACCGGTGACCCCTCCACTGGGGCCACCGGCACCCCCACGGTGACCACTGAGCTACCCCCACGGTGACCACTGAGCCACCCCCACAGTGACCCCTGAGCCACCCTCACGGTGACCACTGAGTGACCCCCACGGTGACCACTGTGCCACCCCCACGGTGACAAGTGACCACTGACCAGTGACCCCTCCATCGGGGCCACCGGCACCCCCACGGTGACCACTGAGCGACCCCCACGGTGACCACTGAGCCACCCCCACGGTGACCAGTGACCCTTCCATTGGGGCCACCAGCCCCCCCACAGTGACCACTGACCCCCCCCCCCCACCCGCCACCCTGCCAGGGTGGGCACTGTCACCCCCACGGTGGCACCTCCCAAGGTGTCACCGCTGCCCCCCCACAGTGACCCCCCCAGAGCGGGGCCCACCGCCCCCCCCCCCCGGGCGCCCCCACCCCATTAACTCCACACCGGAGAACGGGGCGTGGGCACAGCCGTGTATTGCCAAACCCCGGCAGCACCGGGAGCACCGGGAGCAGCGGGGCAGGCCCCCCCCGACCCCCCCAGTGTCCCCCCACTCGCTCCGGGGGGGCTCTGGGGGTGCCCCCTCTTCTCTGGAGGCACCAAAACCTCCCACGGGTGGCACCTCCTGTCCCCCCCATCCTGCTCCTGGCGGGGACAGCAGCCCCCCCAGGGACACCCCAGGGAGCTGGAGGCAGCAGGAATGGGGGTGCCCCCCCCCCTCTCCCCAGACCCCAAACCTGTCCCGCAGCCAGGGCCCCCCCACCCCAATCCCGGGGGTTCTCCCCTTCCCCATCCCGAGGGTGCCCCCGGCCCGTCCCGCTCTCCATCCCCACCCCGCAGCCGGAGTTTCTCCGCCCCATCCCGGGGGTCTCTGTGTCCCCCATCGCGGGGGTCTCTGCCCCCCCCCCCATTTCAGGGGTGTCCCCCCCACCCCGCAGCCCCCCTCAGATCTCCTCCAGGAAGTCCACGGGGAACAGCCCCACTTTGCGGCCGGTGAAGACTTTGACGTATCCGTTCACCTCCTCCCCCTTCTGCACCACGATCTGCGGGCGAGAGGGGGTCGGGTGAGACCCCCGGGACCCCCCCCAGAGCAGGGGGAACCCCCAGAACCCCCCCCAGAGCAGGGGATCCCCACACGTGGAGGGGCAGAGCAGGTCTCATCCGAGGCGGGAAAGGGGGGGACGGCGATGCCGTTTATGGGGGGGGGCTTGGAGGGGGGGCTGGGGGTCCCCGAGTGGTGTTTTGGGGGGGGGGTCCCCCGTCTCACCTGATCCTTTTTGAGCGTGATCTGCCCGATCTCCCGGTTGCCCACGAAGGAACGCGTCACCTTGTGCACCCGCTCGCCTGCCCGCACCCGGATAATGAAGTTGGGGGGGAAGTACCCGACCTTCTCCCCGATCTTCCCCTGCGAGGAGGGGGGGAGGGGGGATTGGAGCCCATGAGGGGGTCCCAGATCCTCCCCCCCTGCCAGCTTGGGGGTTGGCAGCAGGTTTGGGTGCCCCCCTGGCAGCGCTTTCCCGGCCTCACCCGCCACCACTCCTCGTTGGAGTCATCGACCACCGTGATCTTCTCCCCCGGCCTGGAAGGGAAGGAAGGGCTCTGTGAGGGGGGGACAGGACCCCCAGCCATGGGAGACCCCCAAGGAAAATCGCTTTTCCTTCAGAATCGGCTCCTCCAGCCCCGTGTCCGGCACGGGACGCGCAGCCCGTGGGCTCAGGGACGGGCGGCTCAGCCTCGGGAAATCCACGGAACCGCATCGAGCCCAAACCCCAAAAAAAAACCTCGGGGAGAGCCCGGGACAAGGCTGGGAACTCACGGGAAGTCCAGGTCGTCCTTCTCCAGGGCTTTGAAGCGATAAAGTGCCACGAAATAGTGGGACTGCAGGAACCCCCCTGGCTGCGGCTTCTTGCTCTGGGGGACACGGGGGGGGGGGGGTTTGCAGGCAGCCCTGAGGATCCCGGCAGGGAGATCCCGCAGGCTCTGCTGGAGGTTTTGGGGTGCAGGGCGAGGATGTGGGGTACCTTGTCATCTGTCGGGCTCTTCTCAGCCTTCTTGTCCCCCTCGGAGGCACCTGGGAAGGGGAGGAGGGGGTCACACCTCTGCGAGGGTCTCCTCAGCCAACACGGGGATGCAGCGAGAGCCCCAGGGTGGGGACACGAACTGGGGACCCTCTTTCTGCGCGGCAAACCCATCCTGGCGACCCCCTCCAGACCCAGCCGGGGGCTCCCCCCGCGTCCCCACGGGCTCAGCCCCCCAACCCTCGGCGCTCACCACCCTCAGCTTTGCTCCCCACCGGCTTCGTGGCCTCCGACTCCTCGTCCATCATCGCAGCCAAGGGCTGGAAGGCAGAGCGAGCTCTCAGAGGGTGCAGAACGGGGGGGCTTGGGTGGGGAGGGGTCTCTGGGGTGCAGCGGCGGGAATTCGGTGGGGGCCCGACCCCACACTCACGTTCTTCTTGTCGTCCTGCCCCTTCTTGCGCTCCTTGTTGGCCATGATCACCCCTGTCCGCAGCGTCTCGAACACGGGGTCGCTCCTGTTTGCTGTGGGGGCTCAAGGGGGGGGTCAGGGGGGGGACACGAGGGGTTGGGACACCCCGGGGTGGGGACCAAGGCACGGGGGGGTGGGGGGGGACTCACCGAGCTGGTCCTTGGTGCCGCCGAGCTGCTGGTCGCTGTAGAGGGGGGAGCTGTACGCCCGCCGGAACCCCGGAGGCTGCGAGGACAGGGTGGGGGGGGTCGCAGCATCAAGCACCCCCCGGAGCCACCTGGCAGAGCTGGGGGGACCCCCAGAGAGGGATGGGGGTCCCCCTCACAGGCAGGAAATGACCGGGGGTGGTGGCACCTGCGTCCTGCCCGCAGGGGCTGAGGTGGGCGCTGCTCGGGGTGCCCGATTTGGGGGCTGGGGGGGGCGGGGGGGGTGCGGGGGTGGCACTCACGATCTTGCCGAAGCAGCGCTGCATCTCCACGTAGGTCTGGCAGTGGTGGTGGATGTTGGTTTTGCAGTTCTTGCACCTCAGGCCGAATTTGTTGTTGACTGGCGGCGGTTGGGGGTGGGGGGGGGGGGGGTGGAAAGGAGAGGGAATGTGACACTGCGGCTGTGAAACGACCGCGACAACAGAGCCCCGGGAGCCTCCCGTGGCCCCCCAGCCCTGCTCGTGGCCCCCAACCCCCTGAGGACTCACGGACGATCATGCGGGCACAAACATCGCAGAATTTGGGCTTCTTGAAGTAATGGTCTTTGAACTTGTGCGGTTTGTCGTTAACAAGTTTCTCGGGTTCGGGAGGGGGCTCGGGCTCCTCCTCCTCTTCCTCCTCTTCGTCATCCTCATAGATGTAGTAGATGGGTCCCCCCGAGGGGCTGACCAGCTCCCCGTTGGGCTGCGGCTCCTGCACCGGCTCCTCCTTGGGCTTTCGCTGGAAAAGCTGCTTCAGCTTCTGCAGCTGCTGGGGCAGGAGGGGACGGGCGGGTGTGTGGCGGCGTGGGGGAGGCAGCAGGGCACACACCCCGTGCCCGGCTCCTCGCCCCGGTGACCGCGAGCAGGAGGAGACTCCAGGAAGGCTCTGGAGATGGGGATCCTCCTCCCAGTCCCGTGAAGTCTCCACAAAAGAGGAAGCCGCGGTTCCTGAGCACGAATGCCAAGCTGGGAGATGCCCACCCACCCAACACCCGGCTGGATCGGGGGCCCACCAGGCACCCCCGGCCTCCCAAAGCCTCCTGGGGCTGCGGCAGGATGATGACAGAGAGGGGGCTTCCCCCGCCCACCCAAACTGCCCCGTGGGCGCCCACTTACCCGGCTCTTGGGTTTCCCACCTGAGGCAGGTGAAGCTGCCGGCTCCGGCACCTCCTTCTCCGTCATGCTGCAAGGGGAAGAGCAGGGATGGCCTTGGCTGGGGCAGCTCCAGCTGCAGGAGCCCGGCAGGGGCTGGAGTGGGCAGACCCTGCTGAGTGGGCAGTGCCACCCCTTCCCCTGCCCGTGCAGCAGCTCCTGCCCCGGCCAGGGCTGGTTCTGCCAGGGGAAACCCCGGGTTCACTGCAGGACAGACGCCCACCATCTGTCCTGCAGCCCCGGCCAGGGCTGGTTCTGCCAGGAGAAGCCCCCGGTTCACTCCCACCGCCCATCCCGCAGCCCCTGCCCAGGCCAGGGCTGGTTCTGCCAGGAGAAGCCCCCGGTTCACTCCCACCGCCCATCCCACAGCCCCTGCCCAGGCCAGGGCTGGTTCTGCCAGGAGAAGCCCCCGGTTCACTCCCACCGCCCATCCCACAGCCCCTGCCCGGGCCAGGGCTGGTTCTGCCAGGAGAAGCCCCCGGTTCACTCCCACCGCCCATCCCGCAGCCCCTGCCCGGGCCGGTTCTGCCCCGGCGAGCCCCAGGGCCAGGCTGGAGGAGGTCGGTGCCCATCCCAGAGCGTGGCAAGCGCTGTGAGCCGGCCCCTGGCTACCTGCAGGTGCCCGCCTTAGCCCGGGCATCTCCAGCTCACCGCGCCACCCTCGGCCCCTGCGATGGGCGCACGGGGGACACCGACGGGCACCACCCGCCTCTCCGGGGCAGGGCCTGCTCCCGCATCCCCCAAACCATCCGGGTGCCACCTTGGACAGCCCTCCCCGCAGTGCTTCCACCCCAAGCTCACTGGTTTTGGTGATCCCCACCCCAGCCAGGAAAACCAGTCAGGAAAAGCATCAGGAAAACCAGCCGGGAAAACGAACCAGGAAAACGAACCAGGAAAACCAACAGGAAAACCAGCTGGGAAACCATCAGGAAAACCAACAGGAAAACCAACCAGGAAAACCAGCCAGGAAAACCAACAGGAAAACCAGCCAAGAAAACCATCAGGAGAACCATCAGGAAAACCAGCCAGGAAAACCAGCTGGGAAAACCAGCCAGGAAAACCAACAGGAAAACCAGCCAGGAAAACCAGCCGGGAAAACCATCAGGAAAACCAGTCAGGAAAACCAACAGGAAAACCAGTCAGGAAAACCAGCCAGGAAAACCATTAGGAAAACTAGCCAGGAAAACCATCAGGAAAACCAACAGGAAAACCAACAGGAAAACCAACAGGAAAACCAAAAGGAAAACCAAAAGGAAAACCAGCCAGGAAAACCATCAGGAAAACCAACGGGAAAACCAGCTGGGAAAACCATCAGGAAAACCAACCAGGAAAACCAACCAGGAAAACCAACAGGAAAACCAGCTGGGAAAACCAGCCAGGAAAACCAACAGGAAAACCAGTCAGGAAAACCATCCGGAAAACCAACAGGAAAACCTCCAGGAAAACCATCAGGGAAACTAACAGGAAAACCAGCTGGGAAAACCATCAGGAAAACCAACCAGGAAAACCAGTTAGGAAAACCAGTCAGGAAAACCAACAGGAAAACCATCAGGAAAACCATCAGGAAAACCAGTCGGGAAATCCAGCCAGGAAAACCATCAGGAAAACCAGCCAGGAAAACCAACAGGAAAACCAGCCAGGAAAACCAACAGGAAAACCAGCCAGGAAAACCAGTCAGGAAAACCAGTCAGGAAAACCTCCAGGAAAACCAACCAGGAAAACCATCAGGAAAACCATCAGGAAAACCATCAGGAAAACCAGCCAGGAAAACCAACAGGAAAATGAACCAGGAAAACCAGTCAGGAAAACCAGCCAGGAAAACCAGTCGGAAAAAAACATCAGGGAAACCAATCAGGAAATCCAGCTGGGAAAACCAGCCAGGAAAACCAACAGGAAAACCATCAGGAAAACCTCCAGGAAAACCATCAGGAAAACCAACAGGAGAACCATCAGGAAAACCAACAGGAAAACCATCAGGGAGCAGCACCGGGAACGGGGAGCGCCGGGGCGAGGGGCACAGCGGGATTCGGGGCACCCCGAGGTGCGGGGGGCCCAGGGTGGGCAAGAGGGGCGCCCGGGGGGCACTTACCCTGTGCCTGGCGGTCTCGCCCTGCGCTGCAGAAGCCCCCCAAGGGCGGCCGGTGCCGGGGGGGCCCCGTCGGCCGCAGAGCCCCGAGCGCTCGGTGGCGGGCGGTGCCGTGGCCGGCGGAGTGACAGGGCACAGGGGGACGACAGCTGAGCGGAGCCGGGGGCTGACGCCGGGAAATTGGAGCCCCAGCGTGCGCCGGGCGGCAGCGGGCGGAGGAGCCGCCGGCTATTTGCGTTGGTGGGTTGCTGGGCGTGCCAGGGGCCCCCCCAGCCTGGCCCGGGACAAAGAAGGAACCGGGCACTGCCAGGGCTCCGGGAATCGGGCACGCGGAGGGTTCCAGGAGCTGGGCACACCGAGGGATCCAGCCTCTCCTTTGCTGGTGTGCTGGAGGCTGCCGGGGGTTCAGTAGTGGGTGTGTCGTGGGGCTGGCACCCCCTGGCACCAAATCCTGCTGGGATCCCACTGCTGCCAGGCTGCCTGTGGCCCTTAGGTCCCTGCCTGGCTGTGGGTGGCACCGAGGTGGCAGCTGGAACCAGCCTGGGGTTGGAGCCCCCCCCTTCCTGGCGGCTCTCACCTGTGCAGCTGCACCTGCTCAGGAAGGGTGGGAGCACCCTGCTGCTGCCAGAGGCTGCGGCTGTGCCACCCCAAATCCTGTCCCCACCTGCACCTGCCAGCAGGGAGGTGAGGATTCCTGGCAGGGCGCCCCACGCCCTCATTCCTGCCCTGGAATTCCACAGCTGGATGGGGCTGGCAGCTGGAGAAGAGGCCGTGAACATCTGTCAGGGGAGCCCAGCCCCAATCCAAATGCTCCGATGCCAGCCTGGGATCCCGGCTTTGGCACATCGTCCCCCTGCCAGTGTCCCTTCTGCTGTCCCCTCACCCCACCGAGGCAGCACAGAGCCCCCGCAGCCCTGAACAGGAATTTACATTCAAGTGATGGACAATTTTCCTTTTTTTTTTTTTATTTAAAAACAACCCCCCCCCAAATAAAATAAAACAAAACAAAAAAAAAAATATTCCCCCCCTCCCCTCCCTCCAGCAAAATAATAATCTGATTAAATAAAATGTGCAGTGAACATACCAATCAACACCTGTATGTGCTTCAACACAGTGCTTAAACAAAACCATAGACACAGGGCAGGGAGGGCGGGCACGGGCGTCACTCCAAAAAATAATAATAATTAAAAAAAAAAATCAACTTCTCGTCTCTTAATTATGTTCATATAAATATATCAAGGAAGGAGGGCGAGAGGAAGGGAGGGTGGGAGGAGAAGAGGCCCAGGGGAGTGCCCGGTGCCCACACGGGAGCCCTACTGGGAGCTGGCCCGCTCCAGCACCCGCAGGTCGTAGTTCTTTTTGGCCACGCGCAGTTTGAAGCGGCTGAGGGAGTTGTTGAGGCGGAGGGAGGCGTTTTGGGCAGCCAGGGGGCTGGGGAACACGGCCACGATGGTGTATAAGGCAGCGAGGTCACCGTGCCTGCCGTTCTCCGGAGTCCCGCTGTTGTCCCCGCCGCCGCCTCCGTCCCCGCGGCGCCCCTGAGTCTCTTTGAGCCACTGGATTTTGGCACCGGCCATGGCGAGCTGGGTGAAGAGCTTGTCGGCCTCTGTCCGTGTGATGCCCTCGGGCAGGTCTGTCACCTCCAGCACCCGGCCCAGCACTGCAGGGGAGGAGCCGCGGGTCACCGGCCAGGTCCCGGTGCCCCCGGGCTGGAGCAGCCACCTCTCGTGGGCACAGGAACAACGCGCAGTGCCAAGCTGCCCCCAGCTGGAATCTATTCCTTTAAGGCAGCCAATCTATTCTTTTCAGCCCTCCAAAGCTCCCCTACCTGCTCCTGGAATTCCCAATCCCCTCCTATGCCCACAATGCTGGTTTTGCTTCAAGAGATGTGGGTATTTCCACTGCCACCTCTCCTGGGCACAAGAATGCCATGCAGTGCCAAGCTGCCCCCAGCTGGAATCTATTCTTTTCAGCCAGTTATTCTTTTAAGCCCTCCAAAGCTCCCCTACCTGCTCCCTGGAATTCCCAATCCCCTCCTGTGCCCACAATGCTGGCTTTGCTCCTGGAGATGTGGGTATGTCCCCACAGCCACCTCTCGTGGGCACAGGAATGCCGTGCAGTGCCAAGCTGCCTGCAGCTGGAATTTATTCTTTTATGGCAGCCAATCTATTCTTTTCAGCCCTCCAAAGCTCCCCTACCTGCTCCTGGAATGCCCCATCCCAATCCCCTCCTGTGCCCACAATGCTGGCTTTGCTCCAGGAGGAGATGTGGGTATGTCCCCACAGCTACAGGGACACCAAGTCCTCCTGGTGTCCTCTGGACAGTTCAGGCTTTCCCAGGGGCTCTGTGCTGTTTTCCTACCCCAAAACCTCAGACACCAGGACTGGGAGCCAACCCCACGCTGCCACGATGACCCAGGGACGGGGAGAATGGCTGCACCCGTGGAGGATGATGGCACTGGGTGTGTCCTGCCTGCTGGTCCCCAAATCCCTCTGTAACTCCTGGCTGTCCCCTATCCCTGCCCTGTGGTCCCCAAATCCCTGTGCAGCTCCTGGCTGTCCCCTATCCCTGCCCTGTGGCCCCCAAACCCCTCTGCACCTCCAGTTCCTGCCCTGTGGTCCCCTAACCCCTCTGCAGCTCCTGGCTGTCCCCTGTCCCTGCCCTGTGGTCCCCAAATCCCTGCACAGCTCCAGCCCTGCCCTGTGGTCCCCAAATCCCTGCGCAGCTCCTGGCTGTCCCCTGTCCCTGCCCTGTGGTCCCCAAATCCCTGCACAGCTCCAGCCCTGCCCTGTGGTCCCCAAATCCCTGCGCAGCTCCTGGCTGTCCCCTGTCCCTACCCTGTGGTCCCCAAATCCCTGCACAGCTCCTGGCTGTCCCCTGTCCCTGCCCTGTGGTCCCCAAATCCCTGCACAGCTCCTGGCTGTCCCCTATCCCTACCTGCTGGTCCCCAAATCCCTGTGCAGCTCCATCCCTGCCCTGGGGCCCCCAAATCCCTCTACAGCTCCTGGCTGTCCCCTGTCCCTGCCCTGTGGTCCCCAAATCCCCGCGCAGCTCCTGGCCGCAGCCCTGGCCGGGGCTTAGCAGAGCTGCTGGAGGGATTCTTTGCTAATATTAACGTGGCACGTAGGGACCATGCCAGGGGCAGGAGGGGGGAGGCAGCTCTTAAAGGGCCCCTGCGAGCAGCTGCTGCTGCTGGTGACGCTGAGGTGACACGGGGGACAAGCCTGAGGTGCCCAGAGGGTCAGTGAGGGCTGCTCCCTCCAAGCTGTGGGTCCCTCCCTTCGCCAGGACCCAGTGGAGAAATCCTGGATGTGGGTGGAGAGAAAGGGTTCACTGGGACCTTCAGCCACCCTGGGAGATCCCAGATCTCAAAAATTTGGGATCTGAAGCTGCAGGCCCCACGGGACAGGGAAGAGTGACTTGGGAAAGCAGTGGTGGGAATGAGGTCTCAGAGTTTGGATGCTCGCTTCGTGCCGAGGAAGAGGAATAAAATCCCAGCTCTGCCAGCTCCACCTGCTCCATCATTTCCACCCTCAGGGGCAGGAACAGCACGCAGGTGTCCCCCTCAGAGGGGACACTCCCTGGTCACCCACCTCCCTCAGGGCACAGCGGGCTGGATCTGCTGCACCCACCTGGGCTGGGGGTTGTTTGTGGGTTTGGGGAGAAGGGACTGACGGGAAGGACCCTCCCAAACCAGCACGGGGGTCTGCAGATCCCCAGGGGTGGCACCTGGAGTCTCCAACATCCATTTGTGGGGACAAAAAGAGGCCGGAGGAGGTCACTTGCCTACGTCACTTGTCCCCAGGTCGGTGGAGGCTGACTTGAGGGCCTGTCTCTTGCTCCGGTTGCCGTGTTTCATTCCAGCCTGCCCCTTGGAGGAGACAAAAGGGCACCGTGTCACCTCGGGGGGACAGCGTGGCCTCGGAGTGCCCCCAGAGGGGCCGGGGAAGGGACGCCTGGCCCGGCTGTACCTGGTGTCCTGTGTAGCTGGGCTGGTTGTGGAGCAGCGGCGGGGGACACAGGGACAGGTTGTACTGCAGAGGCTGGCCCAGCAGCGAGTACCTCCCATCACCTGCAGAAAGAACCCAAATTTGGGGGGGATTTTGGGGAATAGCACAGCATTCCCAGCTCCCATCACCTGCAGGAAGAGCCCAAATTTGGGGGGGATTTTGGGGAATAGCACAGCATTCCCAGCTCCCATCACCTGCAGAAAGAACCCAAATTTGGGGGGGATTTTGGGAAATAGCACAGCATTCCCAGCTCCCATCACCTGCAGAAAGAACCCAAATTTGGGGGGGAGCCCAGGAAATAGCACAGCATTCCCAGCTCCCATCACCTGCAGAAAGAGCCCAAATTTGGGGGGGATTTTGGGGAATAGCACAGCATTCCCAGCTCCCATCACCTGCAGAAAGAGCCCAAATTTGGGGGGGATTTTGGGGAATAGCCCAGCATTCCCAGCTCCCATCACCTGCAGAAAGAGCCCAAATTTGGGGGGGATTTTGGGGAATAGCACAGCATTCCTGGCACTGTGGTGTTTCCTGAGAAATCCCTTCGCCAGGATTTCTTCTCCTGGGAAGTTGGGAAGCCTCAGAGAAAAATGTAAATAAGAATTGTCTGATTCTCTTGCCCTGTGTTGGCTGCTCTGGATGTGGTCTGGGGATGGTTTTTCCAACAGGTCCATGTTTGATTGGGTCCATGGAATTGTTTTTATTCCATGACCGGTCACCATCAGCTGTGTCAGACTCCGAGGAGTCGGTCACGAGGTTTTATTTCTCATTTTTGCTAAACCTTCTGTCTCTGTCTTTTCTGTGTTCTTTAGGAGAGTTTTAGGATGGCATAATGGCATATCATACCGTATCTAATAGAATATCATATCATATCATATCATATCATATCATATCATATCATATCATATCATACTGAATATAATATAATATAATATAATATAATATAATATAATATAATATAATGTAATGTAATGTAATGTAATGTAATATAATATCTGATCATATCATGCCTAGTATAATAAAATATAATATATAATATAGTATAATATCATATCATATCATACCATACCAAATCTAATTGAATATAATATATAATATCATACCAAATATAATATAATATATTATACCGAATATAATATCATATATCATATATAATATCATATCATATCATATCATATCATATCATATCATATATAGTAGAATATAATATAATATCATACCATATATAATATCATATAATATTATATAATACCTAATATAATGTAATACAATATAATACCATACCTAATATAATATATAATATATAATATATAATACAATCTCATATAATACCTAATATAATATAATATATAACATAATATAAGTATAATACAATATTATAATACTATATCGTACCTAATATAGTATAATATAATATAGTATAATATAGTATAATATAGTATAATATAGTATAATATAATATAATATCATATCATATCATATCATATCATATCATATCATATCATATCATATCATACCATATAACACCTAATCTAATCTAATCTAATCTAATCTAATCTAATCTAATCTAATTCTCCACATCACAATAAATCAGCCTTCTGAGAACACGCAGTCAGCTTCCCCTCCTCCCTCACCCCGGGGACCCCACACCCCCCCCAGGCTCCCCGTCCCGGGCGTCCCCCCGGGCCTCCCCCTCACCTTGTGCCGGGCCCATGGGCCGGGGGAACTGGCTGAGCACGGGCAGGGGGCTCAGCCCCGAGCACACGCTGCTGAGGTTGGTGACGGGCGACGGCGTCGGGGACTGCGTGGGGGACGTGATGGGGCTGTTCAGCTGGGTGCTGGCCTGGGGGAGGGACACCGTCAGACACCCCCAGCGCTTGCCGTGGCTCCCACGCCCGTGGGGTGACCCTCGGGCTGTCACCCAGCCCGCCCCAAAGGCTGAGCTGCCTCATCCCAGTCGCTCCCGGTTTCCCCCAGTACCTGAGCACCGGCGTCGGGGTTGTAGAGGTCTCCTGGCTTCTGCCCCCGCTGCTCCAGGCTGTAGTACTTACAGTGGCTCCACTGCACCACGGGGGGGTTCTGGGGGGCCTGGGGGCCGTTGGGGACATTCAGCTGCATCACCACCACACCGGGGCCTGACGGGGACACCCCTGGGGACAGACACAGGCGTGTATGGCCCAGGCTCTGCTGCTGTGGGACACCTGCCTGTCCCTGCCACTGCACGCCCTTCCCCACAGTCCCACTCTGGACTCTGTCCTCTGCCACTCGTGACTTTCTCAGGCTGGAAAACCCCACCAGAGCCCTCTGGGGACTCCTCTCTAACAGCAAAGGTGACACCTGGGAGCG